>NC_069108.1:4366067-4656067 GCF_947172395.1 Bicyclus anynana | reverse complement strand
TTGCATTTTTGTTTTTAAATCGATACTGATGTAAACTATATTGTCAATATTTTTTAATAATAAAACACTGAATACAAACATCTCAGAATACAGAAAAACACCAGAAGGGGTGATAGCGCAAAGGAGTGGAGCCATTTAAACTACTCATTTTATGAGTTAGTACACTACCAAGCGATTACTCACTCTGTGTTTGTCGTGTTGTTTGACGTGCTTTACAGGTGACAAATGTAATTAATAAATTAAGCCGTCTTGTGCTATTTCTTCGTGTAAAAATGCCGTTGGTAAAAAAAAGAAACTGGATGGGATCACATTTCATGTATAAATAGCACATAAATATTCTTATGATATAATAATGAATAATTTTACGTAAATTTAGTTGTCATGGAAACCGATGCCTCCATTTTGTAAGTGTTGCCAATGATTTTCCCTACTTTTAATTTCTATTCAAGGATTTATCATTTAAGTAAAATATTAATCAACTAAATAGGTAGGCATAGGTTCCGGCAAGTAAGTTGAAATAAAATTGCGGTAATCAGCGCAGACAAAGAAAGTGTAAAATAATCTTAAAGCTTTAAAATTATACAAATAACAATGGCGTACTATATTATAATAAGTTCGTTCGTTCTTATGTGTTTGTGTGTTTATTTGCACATTTGTCTGTTTTCGTGTGCTTCTTTGGTCTTTTGTTTTTTTGTGTACCAATTATATGGCCTTATTTATACATGAATTTTAAGAGTCATAAAAATTAGAGAAATAAGACGAGATAATAATAACTGTGCACTCGATTTATATACATATTTATAATAATAATTTTATATAATTATATGCAAACAGTGGTCAGGGTTCCATCGTGACCAATCACTGCTTCCTGTATCCGATCCCTATATCCAGCTGTTAAGATGTTGGTCAAAGCGTTTCGCTATAAGACCATTGACTGAAAGGACTATCGAAACAATAATGGTGGTCTCAACATTCCACAATCTGGCTGTAATCTCGTGAGGTCCAAGTATTTTGATAGGTACTTTTTCTTTTTCAGCTTTGACCAGATTACCGTCATGTGAAACAGTAATACGGCCCTATAATACCTAAATAAAATTAAAATTGCGCCCATTTTTTAACTTTGGGCAGTAAAATTAAATGTACAGTTGTACACTTATTGTTTTCCTTATAACATCCAGCTGTTAAGATAAACTTTTACCACAAAATAGGGAAAAATTTAACAGCGTCATGTATTACGCGGGTGGGAAGGACTAAGAGTGCGGGATGTTTCTAAAATTTTTGGACACACTGCGCGCTATACAATGACATCTAAACGTGGCTTCTGGTGTTTTTCTGTATTCTGAGACAAACATATATATTTTTTTTAATTTGTGAAAAATCGCATTATCATCAACAGCCTGTATCCGTCCACTGCTGGACGGATCTTCCGCCTTGGAAGAAGTTGCACATAGGAAGAAAAGGGATGATGACAGTTTTTAAAATCTATATATATAAAAGAAAGTCGTGTTAGTTACTCCACTTATAACTCAAGAACGGCTGAACGGATTTAACTGAAAATTGGCAGGGAGGTTGTTTAGAGCCAGGAGAAGGACATAGGATACTTTTTATAAAAAAAAGGAAAAAAAAACTAAATAAATAAAAGTCGGGTTTCCCTAATTCCTGACGCTATAAGTCCAGAACGCACGAACCGATTTCCACAGTTTTGCATTCGTTGAATAGGTCTCGGGCTGCGTGACCCGGGTAGGGTAGGGTAGAAGTAGTTGAAAGTTTACATCGAGTTTCACGCGGACGAAGTCCTAATTACTAATATCATTTTTATTTGTGCGTTTATGTTTGTAGTTCATTTTTAATAGATTTTGAAATTTTAAAATCTTATTTATTTTGCAAATATACGGACAATCTTTGCTTTCTATATATAAATTAGTTAACATTGACCTTATTTTTTTTTTTATTTTTTTTTATTTTATTTTATTGAAGGCTTACAAACAACATCATAGTACATAATCATATTATCATATTAGTAATATAAATAAAAATTATAACTATGACACCAGCTTCGGAAACCACAGATTACAATACTATAAAGTAGACTACTACGCACCTAAATATTTTATATAAAATTATTACAAACAAATTTTGAAAAAATTAAAATAAAAAATAAAAAGTGAATAAAAAAAAAATAGATGGAAGAAAAGACTAAAACTAAATTATTAATTAACTAATAGCTATAAACTCTTTAACCGTTTTATAACCAACCGCTTGAAGGTACCTACACGTGTAGAAAAAATATCAATATTATTGAAGAACTCATTGTAGGATTGCGTCATTCTATATAATGGAGAACGTTTGCCCGCATTTGTACGGCAGTTGGTGGTAGCAAAGAGCTGATGCGTTCGAACACTTCGCATTCGAGCCCTGAGTGGTACTTTGTAACAAATTTTGCGCGTTAGGGCTACACAATCGTACTTGTTATTACATAAATCATACAAGAGCATGACTTCGAGTTGCTTTCGTCTACACTTTAAGCCTAGTATATCATATTTTTCAAGAAGTTGGTTATAAGAAAGGTAACTCCGAGTACATTTATAGTGCATCCTGCGTAGAAATTTTTTTTGAACTGTCTCTAGGCTCTTTACATATTTATCATAAAACGGATTCCAAATACAAACACCGTATTCTAATTGAGAACGAATTAGTGATTTGTATAAATGTAAATACGTTGCAGTTCTTTTAAAACCATTACTTGCTCTCATTACAAAACCATACATTCTATATGCTTTATTAATTATGTTTTGAACATGTATATCAAAATGTAATTTACAATCCAACGTTATTCCCAAGTCCTTAATACTGTCAACCTTTTCAAGGCTAACACTATCAAGTGAGTATGTTACATTGCTAATATTCTTTTTTTTAGTAAAAATTAAGTATGTTTACATTTATTTAAACTTAAGCTTAATTTATTTTCAGAACAGTATGCCGTGAAACTATTTAAATCTGCCTGTAGAAGGGAGTGATCATCTGGTGTTTCTATAGTTTTAAATATTTTAAGATCATCTGCATAAAGAAGAAAGTTACTATATTTGAAGCATTTATGAATATCGTTTATGAATAAACCTATTTACCCGAATGTATCATAAAAATCAAAATATACTAACCTAGTCATCATCCTCATCATGTTATAAGTTACGCAAACCCGAAACCGAAAGTTAGTGCAATATTACAGTACGGTTCAATCACTAGTCGACGCGACGCCCCGCGGTTTTACCCGTAGTTTCCATTCCCGTGAGAATATGAGAATAAAATATAGCCTATGACATTTAAATAATGTATCTTTCCAATGGTGAAAGAATTTTGTAAATCGGTTCTGTAGATTCAGAGATCCCAATTTCCCAAATAATACCATAAACTTTAGGCCTAGTTTGGACCATTTTAGTATTCTCTATATATATAAAAAATATTGATATTTATACCTATATATTATTATTATACTGGCTTCTAAGTCTATTTTATAAAGGCTCAAAAATCAAAAACTCACAGCCCTAAAGCCAGTTTTGACATATAAAAAATATTCTCTATTCCTTAGTCTACGTTAAAAGTTGGCTATGGCTTTGGTAGTTTGGTTTAGGAATGGGCAAGTAAATAAAATATATCGTATCGATATTTTTCAAACGTATCGATACATATTTTCTAAAAATATTGATATTTATACCTATATATTAAGCACTGGCTTCTAAGACATTCAGTCTTCGCTGCACAGATCACAAACGATTAGACTATAGATAATTTTCATTAGTACATAATAGTTCCATGACAATTTTTAACCGACTTCCAAAAAGGAGGAGGTTCTACGTTCGGCTGTATTTATGTTTTTTTTTCATGTATGTTCAGCGACAATTCCGCCATTTATGGACCGATTTTAAAAATTCTTTTTTGTTTTGAAGGGTTTGTTTCCAGGGTGGTCCCATTTTTTTTATGTCAGGATTTGATGATGGCATTCTGGAGAAATTGAGGGGAACTTTTAAAAATCGTAGAGACGCCTAGTGCTTTTGTTTGTGTTTCCATAAGGTATTTTAAACCACTACAGTTTTATGAAGGTCTGGAGTTGATCTGATGATGGAGTCGAAACACAGACGTTGGAACTCGTCAACGATTTACAGCAGTTACCTTTTGTTTGGGCTTGATTAATTTGTATTAAAACTTTCCACCTAGATGGGTTGTGACTGTATTAAGGGTCTGGTTATGCAGATGAAGGAGAGTTAAAGGAACTTCACGAAGGTTCACAGTAGCTACCTTGTGTTTGGACTTGATTAATATTATATTGATGAGAACTTTCCATCCATATGGATTGTGACTGCATAGGGGGTCTGATGATGAAGACGGAGGAGAGTTAAGACCACTTCTCATTAGTTATGATACCTTTCACGTTTTTCTGGATATTCATATTACGTGTGAATAAAGGGGGAGTGAAATTTTGTATATACAAAAAATAACATCTTGCCATGTGCTACCTTCTGATAAGTTTGAAGGCGGTGCCAATCCAGTTTCATGTTTTAATTATAGCCGTTTCTGAAAGAACCACAGAAATTTTGTAATTTATACGGCTCGATACTAGAAAATAAGTATCGAAAATCGATATATCGAAAAAAAAATCTGCGTTATATATCGATTATTATATTTTTTTTGCCCAAGCCTAGTTTGGTTTGACTTTCATTTGACATTGAATTGACTCGACAGTGACAGACAGACATTGAGTTTGACTGTGACTTGTCAATGTCATGGCTTGGCTTGTTTTGTTTGAAATTTTGAATCTTCTAATTTTGTTTGTCAAAAAAATAAAATGTATTAATTTTGACTTGTGAATTGTGATTATCAGAGTTAATTTATTTAGATTGGATGTGAACTATAAACGTTTATCGATTACGATATCTACTAATAAATCTAATTTATGAAAAAGAAGGAATTAAAATGTAATGTTCAATTTCGTACATTGGTAAGTTAAGCTAATTCATCCATCTTTATGCCGAACTTCTAAATTTATCGATTTTCAAAGGTACACGTAGATTCAAATTAGGTAGGAGCAAAATATGGGGTTTGTATTGTTTATTCGTGTCTGCACAGTCGTCTAAGCACACGAAATGTATCAAAAACATATCAGCGGCTATTAGAAACAACTATTCCGCCATTTTGACACGAAACAGAACTCGAAAACTTATAATTGAGAACTGCCGCACTTCAAAGTTCAAACTAAAATTGTTTCGTTGAGATTGGGTGTAGTGCAATGTAAATTAACTTAATTATTTCTAAATTGTTCAGTAGTAAAACTTTTATTGACGGCGCTTCATTTTTCTGCTGCCAGCAGTGATGTTAAATACTGTTAGATGTGTTACTAGATCATGAAAAATGAGGCGCTCAAAAGAGGAAATTTCCACACCTCCAATGTTAACAAGAAACATTATTTAAACAAATAATACCTAAATATCGTCTTCAATGTCGAGTTGTGTGTTCAGGAAGTGTTAAAACTATATATACCGTAAAACGGTGTTAGTAGGAACAATCTGGACATTCAAATCAATTTTAACAATATAAATTCCAAGATTATGATAAAAGTTGCTGTCATAGGGAGTCTTGTGCTATTTTATCGCTTTATTACTGTTAGAACTTTAAATTATTAGCTCATTAAGAGAAAAAACCAAAAAAGTGGCCAAATTCTATTTGCCTGTAAAACGGGGTCAATAGATACGACATATGGGGTTATAAGTGAAAAATGGCAGGGTTATCAAAATATTTTTGTGATTACGCAGCTATTTAGGTAAGTTTCTAGATAGATAAATAACAAGTTTAAACAGGTAGGTAGTACCCATATATTTAAAGGTGTTACATAAGTAAGTAGATAGGCAATTATAATAAAATGAAATGGCAATTTTCATTGGCCTGAAAAAGGCCACGTCTAACGGTTGGGTGAGGTGGGTCGAATTGGCTGGCAAAAATATAAAACTTATGTTTTCTTCGTGACACAGTTTAATCTTTGTGTCTTTTTAGGAATGAAGAAACAAAATCAGGCCCCGGCATGTTATTTTTGAACCTCTTTTCATTTACACCCAATTTATCTAGGTAAATCTTCACCAACATTCTTAGATCGTATGAATCCAAAGGATAGCCCCATTCAGCACATTTATTCACATACTTAATAAATTCTAACTCTGTTTCTTTTGTCAAAACTGTTTGACCTCTCTGACTTTTCACATGTCTTGTACAGTGCCTGTATAACACCAATCTGTGTATTTTATATTTATTCGCGACAGTGTCAAGTGAAAAACCACCCACAGAATATTCCCTGACGGCTTCTTCAAATATTTTAACGTCGTATTTTAAATATTTCTAGTATGTGGCATGTTGTACGTGGCATGTCATACCTGGTTAAGAATAAAAAAACAAATTATTAAACATGGTACAGATTTCTCTAACATAAAAGTTAATAATTACCTATTAAAAAATAAAAAATAGTTCCTACCTATTAAAATATAAAAAAAAACTTGGATTATAATTAAAGTGGCAACCCTAACAAGACGTTCCTAAAAACCCCTTTCATATTTCTTCCAAACCCTTTCTCATTTCTATCCACCCATTTGTTGTTTCTATTTACCCCCTGGTTGTCTCTGGTTTATATTCACCTCAAAATCAAATAATTGGTACGAGTTTTTGTTTAATTTACCATAATAATCGAATTAATTTAAAAAACTTACCTTTTCAATTTGAACAGGATCAAATTCACTATGAAATCAACTGAGTTTACAGTCAAAAACACGATATATTTAATAATTAGGACGAAGTTAGCAGGAGCACAAATCGTATGCAAAAACCCGTTGCAGTTCAATTGATTTTTTTTCTTATAAAATGTCAATTTCAAATGATAGAAGTGTTGTCAGACCAAAGTCAAATATGTTGCCAATGTAAAAAATACAATAAACTACTACTAGTGTTGTATTCTTTGACTCACAGGCGTTTAGACTTTTTCCCAAGAATATTTCTATTTACCCTGTGAATTCTATTCACCCTGTTTTACGGTATATATATAAATAATAATGGAATTAAAGATAAAATTGTGCATGTGTGCTCTCAGTTTTGTAGCCTATTAATCAGATCACTTTTTGCGGTGATTTTGTAGGGACGTAACCGATCTATATTATAATATTATCTTGGCTTGGCTGCCAGGTATTTTTTTATTTAGAATTGACTGGCTCTTGACTACAGTCATGCCTGGTGGAAAGTAATGATGAGGTCTAGGTTGGAGCTTCCCTTCCTAAGACATTTAGGAAGGGGACATTTACAATTCTTAGTTGGCCTATATAGTATCTACATATAGGAAAGAATATAATTTAGTATATCAAGCCTGATAGCCTAGTGGATATGACCTCTGCCTCCGAATCCGGAGAGCGTAGGTTCGAATCCGGTCTGGGGCATGCACCCTTTTTATTAAATATCACGTGTTTCAAACGGTGAAGGAAAACATTGTAAGGAAACCTGCACACCAGAGAATTTTCTTCTCTGTGCGTGTGAAGTCTGCCAATCTGCATTGGGCCAGCTTGGTGGACTATTGGCCTAGCCCCTCTCATTCTGAGACTCGGGCTCAGCAGTGAGCCGCATGAGGTTGATAATGATGATATCAAGCCTAAATAGATTAGCATGTAAGTAGGTTGGTTACCATATTATGATCTAGCGGACGCCTGTGACCCAACCAGTTTTATACAACCCAATTTTTAATACAATTTTTAAAACTAATTATATTTTTACTTGTTTCAGATATTGTCATATTTTAAGAAGCCAAGACACAATTTCAGATAAGCATAAATAATTTTGCCTGTACAGTGACTTTACTGGTCTAGATAACTGTGTGGATGTGACTTTGATTCCAGTTATAAGACAATGTGCAGTCATAATATGTAATCATGTGCAGGTTAAATTGTAAATGTAAGATAGTGAAAAATTGGCTATACATATTTGTTGTGGGGTTCTTCTAAGACCTACTTAGTTTATTGTAATAATTACCATCAAATAGAGAAGTATGTGTATAATTGTATATTAAATAAATAATGTTTTAATTTAAAATTTTACACCATCTGGTACATCTGTGATTATAATTATCAATTGCTATTCAATCTTATTTCAGGTTTTTATTTGTAAAAGAAATACAACTTGTAATGGCAGCATATGAGGGATTTAACTCCCCTATGTGTGCAGCTGTGTAACTGGAAATAATGAATAAAATATTAAAAATTAAAATATTCCAGGTGTTAGAATATTTCTCTGTTACTTGTAGGTAGCTAAAGTCTAGTTGCTAAGTCCTGTGATATTTGTATGTGGAATAATGGCAAGTCAGTATTCTCAATGGGGATGATGACTAGGTTTGAATATATTGATTTTTATGATATATTCGGGTAAATAGGGTCAATGTTAACTAATTTATACATAAAAAGCAAAGATTGTTTGGATATTTGCAAAATAAATGAGATTATAAAATTTCAAAAACTATTCAAAATATTTTATCGTAATTAGATGAAAATTAATACAGTTTTAGCTTCCTTACGTTAAATGTGACATTTTTTAATATATGAACTATAAGCATAAACGCACAAATAACAAAGATATTAGTATTTTTGTTTGAACGCGCATACAAATCTAACGATCGTTACATTGCCTATGACGTCATTATTTCGAGCCATTTTGTATGGGGCGTTTTTCAGGGATCCGCGGCAGCGCCGCAAATCTGACTCTTTAAATCCCTGTAGCTCCGAAAGTAATGATCGCAGATACCCTGTTCCTTTTACAAAATTGCTTTACTATTAGTATACTATTAATTTATATACAATTTAAAAAACTGTCATCATCCCTATTGTTTATTTTGTACTGTTTGTTGTATCTTTGTACAAAATATTTACAAGATTTCTTGTCCAGCAAAAGAGTTTGGTGAAGAATAAAAATAGCATGAATATTTTAGTATTAAATAATCATGCACTGCAGTTTTATTCTGTAAATGGGTCGCTAAAGTCTAGTCTCCAAGTCTTAACACGTTGACGGACAGTACTCTCTCACATGTTATGGTTGCTGAGACAGTACTATTTTTCATACATTGCCCATAGGCGTAGCGTCACAGCGCAACTATTATAATAACACATGATATGACAGAACGGATATAGACGTGAACGTCATAAGGCGTTCTGTCACTATGGCGATATGTATTTTTGTAGATATATGACAGTACGTTCTGAAGCGTAACCGTCTATATCCGTAGTGTCATATTTGATATGCCCTAAGTAAATGTTTTGTGCACTTACGCCCTCAGGCGTCAATGTCTATGTGATAGTAAAAAATAAAACAAAGCTTTAATCAGTCAAAATTAAGTTTTATTTATTAAAAATATCAAAACAATCACAGTTATTACAATGGCATACAATTTTTATAAACTAAATGTAATTAAATCTTCTCAAAAATCAACATAATTATATTTAAATCAGTCTTACATTTTGTACGTAAGGAACGTGAATCACAATCAGTTTCATAATCTAAAAATCAGTGTAATTATTCATTAATGTCAATACTATTATGGTAAGATTCAAAACATGATGGACACAACGGGGGTTTATCGGGGCATCCTTTACAGCGATAGCTCGTTTCCTTTCGAATATTTTTTTTTTGTACAAACTTTGCACTTTAGGAAAGCAAACTTTTTTGTTGTACCAGGTCTAGATAAAATTTGTTCTGGCCAATGACCAGTGGTATTATTTTCGGTACCAGAAATATTGACTGCCTGTGGAGCAGATGATGTGCTTGGTCGGAATCGTCTGTTATCATAAATGCTGCTTTGATTGACCATGTCTTTTGCTTTCATATTTCGATCATGAATCCCAATCATCACCTTGATCAGTTCTTCTCGATAGTTAATATAATGATACGAAGAGGCGTTGTTTTTCTTATATTTTTTATATAGAAAGTAAGCATTCCATACCGCAATATCTAGCAAGTGAAACAATACCTTTTTGTACCATCTTATAGTTTTTCGGGGGCACGAGTAATAAGATATCATTTGATCGGACCTATCAATGCCAGACATGTACCTGTTATAAAGTTCCACTTCTGCGGGTTTCTGTCTTCTCTTCCCAAATCTGTTACACACTTCCACAATCGAAGGATGTTGGCCAGTGGTAATCATCATTACTGGACGTTTATCTTTCCACTTTGAAACGTAAACTTTATTCTTACGTGCCCATACGTGCTCACCTCTCTTCAGCTTTTTCTTTACAATATATACAGGATTTTCTCTACGATTTGCCCGCAAGGTTCCAGTGCAGTGGGTCTTCAAATCAATCAGTTTCTGTGATAAATTCACAGAATTATAATAGTTATCCATAAAAAGATGATGACCATGTAGCAAATACGGACGCATTAATCGCAATACGAGTTTTTCTGTCTTAGACCCATTTTGACCCAAGTCTTGCTCAGGTGCTTCTTTACCTGAATACATTTTCATATTTAGCACATAGCCATCAGATGTGGTGAGTTCGTAAAATTTGATGCCATAGCGAGCCTTTTTCGACTTGATGTATTGACGAAATTGCAAACGACCTCGAAACAGTAGAAGCGACTCATCCAATGATAGTTCTTTTCCAGCATTGTAAATTTTACGAAAGTTTAGTGTCATCATATCAATAAATTTTACTACCTTATTTTCTCCTTTGGCTTCCAATTCCGATGCATAGAGGCAGCGTAGGATTTGCTCATATCTTCGTCCTGACATTATGAAACTAAATATGGGGTGATAATATAGTGGATCGGATAATGAATAAAGGTTTCTTTGTTTAGGACATTTTATATGACCTTTGAGTAGGCTAAGTCCAAGAAATTTCATAATATCTTCAGAAGTGACTTCACGGTATGCCATTTTGCGGCTATGTCTGGTGTGAGGTCTATTACTATTGCATAAAGCATTCCCATAACTATTAGTGCAGTTTACCAGGTATTCTATATAATTTTGCGGAAATGCAAGGTAGAAAAAATCAAGAACTCCGTTCATGTCATCAACATTTACGGTTATACCACATTGAGAGCTATCAAAATTGAAATCTGGTATTTCGGCAATTGTGTGAGACCATGATTCATCTGCAAGAGGTATATCTGATACCCTAGGACTCGTATTGGTAGGGTTCGGTGGATCAGAGGTGACTTGATCCACATTAGTGTTCTCTTCGTCATTTACAAACACACCAGGTACCAATGGAGCAGGTTCTTGGTTTACAGGGATCTCAGAACTTTGTATAACGTGATTACTAAGTTCATCATGGTCATCTGTATCACTAGATGAAGAGGATGTAGACTCACCAGAGGATACTGCAGCTGTTCTATGTTTTTTGTGTCTCGTTTGTGATGCCTGAGCTTCATCCTCGGAACTCGAAGATACTTCACCAGATGGTTGAAAATCGGCATCGGATCCGAATTCTCCATCATCTTCGAAGGGGTCATGACTCGATTCAGAAGTCAAAACAGCGTCAAATAGGTCCTGAATCCGCTTTTGTTCTTTTTCATATGAATTGCGAGAAAATGCCATCTGCAAAAATATTAGTTTACAATGTGTTACAACTAAATGGTATTGAAAACATACATTAGCAACATAAATCAGTTATTTGCATAAACAAATATACTAGTTTTAGTATTTTGTATTCATAAAACAATAAAATTACGTTGAAAACAAACAATACTTACGTTCGAAAAAATAATTGCGCGCGAAATCACGTAACGACCTGTCGGCGCACCGCCGTGGCGCAGTACTAAACAAAATGTATGAAAACACGACGGCTATGGGCGTAGTGTGTGTAAGGGTGGTGCCAATAAAATTTGGATGTGTGAGTGCAGGTACTTTCTTTGAACAGATTTTTTAACATTGTGTGGTGACAGTACAAAGTCTAAAATATATCTTCGGTGACAGTACAACATGCCCTTCCTTATGATTGCCGGTAAAATTTTACGTCGTATGGCGTACTGTGTTTAAACTAGTCAAAAGATCGAAGTCGAAGGGCGTACTGTCGTATTACTTCTGACTGGCTTGACGCCTACAGGCAGTACTGTCCGTCAACGTGTTAAATAATTGTTACTCAGTATTTAAAAAAAAAATAGCATGAATGTTGTAATATTGATACATATTCATGCTGTTTAATTTTACTTTGTTGATAGGTTGCTAAAGTCTCAATAGTGAGTCCATAGAGGTTGCCAAAGTCTTGGAACAGTTTCTTATTATTTTATATTGGTTTTCTGTCTTCATAAGCCAATTTGATAGATAGTATTTTCTTCTGAAAGAGCTTGGTAGTAATAAAATAATAATTCATACTGTTTTATTCATGTTTTTAAATATTTTTTAAATAGTCATTGGTCACTAAAATCGTTGAGTTCAGCAAATTATTCATGAATAGTATAAGTCTTCTTAATTGAATCTGAATATTTCCTGGGAAAATTAAAAATAGCAGGAATATGTTTATATTGTTAAATATTCATGCTATTTAATTTTGCCTAAAAGTCCAGTCGCTAGGATCTATCTTGAATCTTCAAAAATTCTTGGAGGAATCACGTGATTCATCTATTCACAAAAATTTTCATTAGTTGTCCTGGTAAAAACTTTAAACTTTTCAAGATAGCATGCTTCTATATGTCATTTGGGTGCTGTGCACTTCTCTAAAAATTGGGCAAAATATTGCGTTCTGATATTTTTCTTGACAATATATGGTTTGCAGAGCGTTATTTGTAAAAGGAGCAGTAGCATCTAAAGTCGGTTTTATTGTCGGTTTAATCATAATTTTGTATACATTCCAACGCCAATAGGTAATAAGTTCTGATGGAGCCAAATCTATCAATTTTCTAACAGCCGGATCTTGAGTGGATAACCAATCTTCGATTATTTCACTATTAGGTCTAATTGGTGAATTTTCAAATTCCTCAATCAACCATTCTTTGGAAGGATCGAGATATGAATTCCTAAATTGAGTCAATAATCTCTCTCCTAAACTACAAGGATCGACTAAACAATCCAATTCAGGTACAGCCATAATTCTCTTACTTAATTTTATTTAACTAAAAGGTTGCTAACGTAGCAATGGTGAGTCCAGCAAATATAGCAGGAATGGGGATGATGACTAGGTTTGAATATATTGATTTTTATGATACATTCGGGTAAATAGGGTCAATGTTAACTAATTTATACTTAAAAAGCAAAGATTGTCTGGATATGTGCAAAATAAATGAGATTATAAAATTTCAAAAACTATTAAAATTTTTTTATCGTAATTAGATGAAAATTCATACAGTTTTAGCTTTCTTACATTAAATGTGACATTTTTTAATATATGAACTATAAAGATAAACGCACAAATAACAAAGATATTAGTAATTTTGTTTGAACGCGCATACAAATCTAACGATCATTACATTGCCTATGACGTCATATTGTCGAGCCATTTTGTATGGGGCGTTTTTCAGGGATCCGCGGCAGCGCCACAAATCTGACTCTTTAAATCCCTGTTGCTCCGAAAGTAATGATCGCAGATACCCTGTTTCTTTTACAAAATTGCTTTACTATTAGTATACTCTTAATTTATATACAATTTAAAAAACTGTCATCATCCCTATTGTTTCATTGTTTTATATTAACATGTATTTATTTATTAAAACACAAAGGGTACAATTTAACTAAAATAGGCATACATTGAAATAAATCTAAATCTATAGAATTAAAAGAAATTAAAACTAATACTTACCTAAAAATACTTATCAAAATTGGTAGGGTGCCCATAACGCAGGCAGCATTCTCGCGTTGGAATGCGATGGAAACTCTTTAGTGCCAGAAAGCTGCTTTCCCGAGGGTCGCCTGTTGTGTCCCTGAGGCGTTTGCTGATCTCCTTGTGTAGTCTAGGCTAAAGATGTAAATAAACCGATTTAAATTGTTTTAAATAAAATTCTGCGGTTCTAAACCTTTTTAAACGGTTTCAAACTCGACTACGAAAATAATAATAAATGTGTTTTATACTTCATTGAAGGATAAAGGAAGGGTTTTAAACGGGATTTTTTGTTTTAAATGGAATGGTTTGATTTGTTTTAAACCGGCCTTGCAACTATAGTCTGGGCGCTCCTGCCCCACGGACCTAGTGTCTCGACGCCAAGTGGGGCGAATTCATGCTGGGCACCGAGACAACTGTAATTTGCAAATCCGCCCTGGCACGTCCTCTGGTCGACTGAAATGTGCATGGCACAAGGGACTTACAATTATTGGGTTGTTAACTTATGAATAAGCTAGAAACTAAATATTAATATGGAGAAATCTACAAGTACATAAAATAGTGCAGGAATAGTTTCTTATTGTTTTATATTGGTTTTGTGTCTTCATACACATAGTAAGACGCAGCTAATGCGTCGGCGCACGTGGCGTCCCACACCAGCGCACGACCCATTCTCCAGGGGATTAATGACGTCTGACGTCACGATCTGAGGCTCCAAAACGGCGGGAACGTTAGTACTGAGGAGCGCTTCTAAGGATGTCATTAAGCTCAGAGTGTAAGCGGGCTTCGCAAGATGTACAATTGTGTGTACAAGAGTGTAAGCGGACTTCGCAAGATGTACAAATGCAGCTCCAACCCGGAGAGCCGCTGCTCTCCGGGTTGGAGCTGCGTAGCACCGAATTGCCGCTGCAATTCGGGAAGATTCTGGGTCTTTTAAGAGTGCCAGTATTGAGTGAGGGATATGGATGGAGCCAGTGGCCTGATTCTGGTCTAGAGAATGGAAGGAGCCTCGCCCGGTTGTTGCCAGTCGTTTCCTCAAGGAAAGAATTCAGCGATGAAACTGACGTAATAGTGTCCCAAGCCCTTTGTATTTTTGGTCTGGTTGGGAAATTTTGACTTGGTCCAGTTAGCCAGGCATTCTTAGCCTCACTACCTGCGAGATCGGAAGTACTAAGGATTGAGGCTAAGAATGCTGGCAGAGCAATACTGGAATCTTTGCGAGTACCCAAACCACCTTAAACCTAATCGGTAGGGTGGCTTGGGTGTTTTTTTTTAATTTGTAACAAATCAGCTAAAACTGTTTTAATCACCACCCAAGGTGCCATCATCAAGGTACCATACATTTAATTTGGAATTTAGACTACGAATTTATTTGGAATTATTGAAATTATTGCCAAACTAAATATGGCTGCCAATAAATTCAATAATCCATGTCCATCCATCCAGATAATCCATCAAAACGTAAACCGAGGGGTTCACCTTGTTGACAACCTACTGCCAAAATGATTTCGTTGCTTTTGTATAATAATTTTGAAGGATGGTGATAACACTGCATTTAAAATTTTTAAATTTCAGGAGCCGTAATTTTAATTTCGTTTAGCTATGTAATTTTAGAAGTACCTCGCGTGAATCGCTTATCTAAAATGTGCGTACAGCATGCACAGCTGCGTCACAAACGCCGCGGGTGCCTAAACCGACTTGACTAGGTTCAAATATCATAAACTGTCACATGGAATGGAAAACTATATGGAACTTAAGCTAACTTATCCTTAATAACTATACAAATCATGCCCACGTGGAATGGTGGCAAGAATACTGGCTGCATTTCCGCGCTAGACAGCCAGGCTGGTCCTGATCCAATTTCCAGTAATGGTCTATGGTGGGCATAGGATTTAGACCCATGTACATTATAACACCAAAAAAAGTCTTCATCTCCTATCTCCTCTATTTGCGTTTTTCCATCGTTTCATCCTGCTGAATTGTCCACTACAAATTTGTTTTAGTAAATGAGCATAATTATTAGTGTGATTTATTTCTTCAATCAAGTCATCGGGTACAAAATATTCATAGATTTTAGTTAATGAAACTTGTCCATCGTCAATAATAGCGTCGATATTCTGTACCCCATAATTCCCAGTAAATGTTTCTCTATCTAACAGCAGAACCTCAGATTTCCATTCTGAAACCGGGGCGTCAGGTAAAGATGAAGTTCCTAGAGTCTGTGACGGTGGCAGTACTTCGCTTGAACTATTTGCTATAAAGTTAGCTATTACCTCATTACTCTCGCTGTCTTCATCATCACTACCATCGTCGGGTTGATATTCATCGTCACTACCATCGCTGAATGGCTCTTCGTCAGAATTCTCTAAAAAACCCACTATTTCTTCTGCGGTGTAATTTCGTCTCGACATTTTAGCAAATATGCTGAACAACCAAATGGAATAACCTCAAATAGTAATGGAACTATAAGGCCTATAAGTGTCAAATAATAATTAGTGACGTCTAGTGTCATGAAAGAGCGAATCAAACTCATTTGTCATTCAATTTATTGTCTATAGTAATGTGTGCACCCGTGACTCACTGGACGTGGGAGAGAAAATATTTTATTCCACGCCCATGAGTCATAATGAGTAAAATAAATTGAAAACAATTATTATTTGTATGAATTATTGTTTTTTAAGGCAATGTGAATATTCTTTAATCTAACGGAACAAGAAAAATGTTGGACGTGGGCAGTCAAATTTTTTTTTGTATGAGGACAGTGAAGTTGTTACTAAGGATTTGACACTTGACACATTTAATCAAAATACGACAATATTTAATGTCAAATCCCTAGGAAAACTGTCAGTTTGATAATCTGAACATTTGACATAATATTTTTTATTTATATGATTTTAATAATTTTATTTTAAATCTTGTTTTTTGTTCAAAATTAAATCTTGCCAAAATAAACGTACGTAACGTATTTCGTAATAATAATAAAAAAAACTAAAGGCAGACGTCATATCCACTAGGCTGTCACAGCTCTTATATCAAAATACTCTGTTACTATTCAGTTTCGGGGAATTTATTTAATAAAGGTAGTGTTTCGGCAACGATCATAACGTATCTTTCGCGCTGGTGTCCCTGGCAAGTAGGAACAGGTGGATCTTACGATCTCCAAGTTGTAGCAAATACTTCAATATCTTCAATTTCTGAAGATGATGGTATTATATTTACCGTTCCAATTGAAGGTATTTTACCATTCCAATTGGAGGTATTTTACTATTCCAATTGAAGGTATTTTACCATTCCAATGTAGAATAGTCCTTTCTTACATATTTATATGGCTGTCTTCACAGACGCAAACCTCCAGAGTCTCCGATAATTATACGTCCAGTACCATGCCAAGGCTCAGTAAGTCTTATTGTAGTTCCTGTAACAGCTCCTACTTCTCCCTGCCATTTTTTTTCTGTCATACAGGTCTTTCCTACATTCTGAGTATTCCTAGACCCTTTGCAGCTCAGTCAGTTGACACTGGCTTATAGGGTCAATCAAATTGTTGACATAGTTTGCAAAAGCAGTCAAACCTTGTAACTTGCCCGTCTTTTTACGAGATCTTTTTCTTCCCTCTCCGCCATTTGAGAAGCTAACGATAAGTCTAAACGTCGTAGGCTTGATCGCAGACGCAGGCTCGCCGTTTACTTTACCGCTGCTGTTCTTGGATTGAAATGGAAAACATTCACTTTTATTATAATTATTGCTAGACTGTTTTGATAATTCGTCTTGCGACTTGGCTATAAGTGAAAAATATAATGTTTCAAACTCATGTCTTTCTGTTAACTGCAGTGACATGTCACCAAGCACCCATTCGACAGAATGAGACCCATTGGATGAATATTCTATACACCCAGACACTGAAAAACACCCATGCTCATTACACAAATATTTTCCAGTTGTGGGAATCGTAAATGTGTACTGATCAAATAAAAATCTTTTTTTACGTGATGTGTTGATATTTTCATCATCGACATAGTACAATGATTATAACTTATAGGGTAGGTACTTTTAAAAAATATATTTAATCTCAGAAACCCATTTTAAGATGATGAAAAAGTTAGCGAGTTAATAGAGATCCCTCCGTAACGTTATCAAGACTAACTTCTTTCTAAAGGAATTCCGTTTTAATTCAATAAAATATAATTAAAAATACTAATAATGCACCTCAGATTGGGTAATGATTCTCCTTCGCTTAACAGGTAGACTCGTAGATTTAAATGCCAACAAAGGTATAGCTGCAGGCTATAATAAAAGGTCGCAAGCTAGAGATTTCACAAAAAGGGGAGAATATAGCCCAAAATTTGAATTCGCATGGAGATGTCAGATGGTGGTATAAAAGATTGTAAAGGATGGAGTAAAGTGAGTTAATAAATGTCTACAATATATTAAGATGCTTAACTTGTTTGATAAAACGAAATCTGTCTGAGAGCTCTACAGAGTCATTATCACTTACAAGTCCGCCAACCCATAGCAGAGTGGCTTGCTGGGTCATTGCTTAAAATCAAAACGATGATGTGGTGTATTATAGGTCCCGTGGGTTACCGGTTTTATTAATTCGTTAGCAACTAATTCAGTAGTTTCTCAAAGTATATTGGACTTGCCGATGGTGATATTGGAAGAAGAGCCTGGATCTGGACCATCATCATCTAGATTATCCTAAATCACACCCTTTACCTACATCACCTCCATTACCACTACCTACAACTCCCCCCAGGAGTAGCTCCCAGACCAGTTCCCATTAGCACTCCTAGACGCTCACCACGTCGCCGCAGACGCTGCGTGACCCCATTAACGCAAGATGCGATATCCGACAGAAGGGCAGAAATAGAAGAAGCCAACAGGGATATTTTGATGAAACTTTTAGAAGAAATAAGAGGAATAAAAGAAATGCTTTTGTCAAGGTGACTGTTTATAATTATGTATTTTTATATTAAAACTAGTGGACCCGGTCAAGCTTCGCCTTGACTTATGTGCACTTCTTCCCTATCCCTACTCTACACTACTCTACCCCTACCATACCCTTCCCCTTGACTCTTAAACGTTTGTATGGGAAATAGAAAAGGGTTGTCTTTATGGTTTTCCCGGCAATTATTCTAATTTTTCTCACCTTTTAAACCTTCCCTATACCTCCACGAACATTTCAAGACCAAGATAAGATAAATCCGTTCAGCCGTTTTCGAGTTTTAGCGAGACTAACGAACAGCAATTAATTTTTATATATATAGATGAAGTTTTTTTTTACTACATCACGAATTTTTCACCTTTATAGAAACTGTATGTAAAAATGTATATGTAATTAGGGAAAGAATTGTATTTCCTTCTCATCGCAGGGATATCAATGCACCTAGTAACCTCAGCTATGACTGCATTAACTGTTTGCTGTGCCATTGAATGAGCGGTAATGTCTCCTATTGGCCATTCATATGACCCTGTTGTGTAAAAAGACAATGCAGTCAAAACCTAAAAAAAACACCTTCAGATGTTGTTACAATTTTTCTTAATCGTACACTCTTGGCAGAGTGGTCATGGTTGCTGCGATGAGCGACGCCTTCTGTGCAATGCTCCTCCACTTTTAGCGATTGGCTGCGTTTTGAGTACACTCCGCCAAAGATGACTGTGTAGTAGCCTTAACTAAATCAGTTCAGCGGGTTGGAGATCGGCCTCTGGATCTTTTGCCGTGGACTTGCCCTTGCACTACCAACCGCTCTATTGAATCATGATTTCTGGAGATGTGACCAAAGAACTTCATTACAGTACCTATTTTTAATAATATTTTGTCTCTACATACTTTGTCTGACACAAAAAGCACAAGAACTTAGCCTACTTACGTAAATGAAGTCATTGAATACCAGTATACACTGCACTGGCCGCGTACTGACTGAGCGAGCAGCTTCGCGAGGCAGCCTCGGACGTTTGCCTCGCAACGTTTGCCGCGCGAGGCAGCCTCATTCTGTAATTTAATACACATGAGACTGCCGCGCGCGGCAAAGCCGAGCCAGACCGAGGCTGAGCAAAAGACTCGAACGCTCAGTAGTTACTCACAAGTCGAACAGAAGCCACGCGCGAGTAGCGCATATTCAGTTTAGATTAAGATTATCATGAGGCCGTGCGTTCGGAAGGCTATCGCCACCACTGCCTTTATACTGATTCATCAACTTGTACAAAAAAAGAAAAGAAAAAAATCTAAACATTTTTGGATAAAAACGTTATACAAAAACAGATTTCAAGCTGGAAACAGAATATTTGAAGAGCTGTGCTTTGATGACGCAGAAAGCAATTTCACTAGAATGAATAAAATTGAATTTGAACATCTGTACTCTCTTATAAACGCCAAAATAAGCAAGAAGGACACAAATTTTCGAGAAGCAATAACCGCAAGGGAAAGATTGTTGGTTACGTTAAGATTTTTGGCCACGGGAGATTCTTATACCAGTTTGCAGTATCTGTTTCGTATATCAAAACAAAGAATATCAGTAATCGTTCATGAAGTTTGTGATGCGTTAATCGATGTGCTAAGGGATTATGTTAAGGTAAAATAAAATAATTTTATTCCATTTTTCGTACATTTTTATTAATTATTACAACATGACAAATAGACAAAAAGACAATTAATATGAAACGCTTAATTAAACAAGTACTTATCTAACAATGAGGATGAGGAGGCGGAGGGGGCATCGGTGAGGTAGGAGGGATCGGTGGGGTAGGAGGCATCGGTGAGGTAGGAGGCATCGGTGAGGTAGGAGGCATCTGTGATTGAGGAGGCATCGGTGATTGAGGAGGCATCGGTGAGGAAGAAAGACAAGACGTATTATTGGAACTGTTTAGCCCACTGTATGATTGAGTATAATAACCAGTGTATGATGGGTATGCTCCCATGTCCGCTTCGAAAATAATTTTATTTATAGCATGCTTTACATGTGCTAAAGTAAAAGCGTCATATTTTCGCAACTCATTTGCGACATATTGCCCATAAACATCGTAGGAGTCATGTTTTTCCGAAGCAGCACTATCACTTGCACACTGTTGTAATAGTGTTAAGGCTTCTGATATAGCATTATCAGTTAAATCATTTGGCTCAGTTCTTTTAGTTCTCTTCTTTGCTCTCGTATATTCATTTCTGGTTTCTTTAACTGTATTTTCATTACCGACTTGATTTTGAGTTTCACTTTGACTGCCACTATTTTGAGTTTCATTTTCACTGCCATCATTTCGAGTTTTACTTTGACTTCCATCATTTTGAATTTCACTGTGACATGCATTCTGTAGGGTGAAAAATCATAATTTTAATTACAGATACCATCATCCGAAGAAGAGTGGCTTACTATAGCAAGAGAATTTGAGACAAAATGGAATTTTCCGCATGCTATTGCAGCAATGGATGGGAAACATGTTATATTACAATCGCCTATAAATAGTGGCAATGATTTCGATTGTTACAAATTGTTTCCCAGTATAGTCCTATTTGCTTTAGTTGACGCCAATTATAAATTCCTGTATGTAGATGTTGGTAGCAAAGGTCGTATATCAGATGGCGGTGTGTTTAAAAATACCAATTTATATAAAAAACTTGAAAGAAGGGAACTTAATATTCCTCCGCCAGAAATCTTACAAATACCTTATGAAACTGCAGTGCCGTATTTTATTTTGGCCGATAAAGCATTTGCATTGGATGAGTACACAATGAAACCTTATGAAGGTACTCCAAATCGAGGTTCAATGGAAAGGATCTTTAATTACCGACTGTCCAGAGCAAGGAGAGTTGTGGAAAATGCTTTTGGCATTTTAAGTTCTGTGTTCAGAGTATTGAGGAAGCCCATACTATTGGAACCAGAAAAAGCTACAAAAGTCGTGTTAACTACTATATACTTATATAACTACTTGCGAAGGGATCAAGAGGCCTCTCAAAGGTTTACTGCCCCGGGATCATTTGATGTCGAAGCTGAAGGAACAATAATACCCGGGCGATGGCGGCAGGATACAGAAATGTCATCAATGCTACCTATTCGAGCTATGCCACGGCGAGGGCCAACAGATTTAAAAGAAATACGTTCACATTTAGGGAGACATTTTATTACAAATGGAGCAATTGCTTGGCAGAATAATTATCAGTAAATACTCACGTCTTCAGGTAAAGTATCTTGAGTATTTCCTGGATGGTTTCTATCGCCCAGGAAGCTGAAAGCTTCATAGGCGTACCAATTTGATTTATATATGTCACCACGACCTGTAATAAATAATAAATTAATTAAATTTGTACGACTGACTATAAATATGTAATGACTGTACGAAAACATAATAATAAACATAAACATACCTGATCCTGTGATACGGCTTTTCTTTTCACGTGACCTTTCCCTCCTATAGGATCCTAGCAAAGACTCCATCTTTTTTTTTAAATCCATTATTGGAATGTTCATTTCACGATTTATGTTATTCCACGCATCTTCTCTTAGTCCTCTGTTGGTATAATTAGGACATTGCGCATCCCAAAGTAGTTTATATTCTCCATATAAATGTATTAATTTGAGACACTGTTCTCTATTCATGATAATATAATTATACTTATGTTCTCTATTCCGTATTCGTCGAACAAGCGAGGCAAAACACGACCGTCTTGAGTGCGCGCGGCAAACGTACTGAGGCGCCTTTGAGCATGGACAAAAACCGACAACGTTTGGCTCGGGTCGCGGCACGCTCGGGCGAGGCAGCGCGTGCGTTTGCCTCGGCCGAGGCGCGTCTTGACCGACCGAGGATTTGCCTCGCGCGGCTGCCTCGCGAGGCTGCTCGCTCAGTCAGTACGCGGCTATTTACCTTTGTTACTATCGACAAATCTGTCGATTTTGTCGGTTTTGTAATCATTGGCTGTAATTTGGAAACATATATTTATCACCAATTCCTTATAAAGACGATACATACTGCGGCATATAACAAACGAGTATCTAAAAAGGTTATATTAATTATTATATTGATGGTAAATAGAGTAACGGTTTTTTGATCTAGACAGACAAATATACTTTGCACTTTGTACACATACTCTTAGAACGACTAGCACACGATTCTATTGCAAAATCTAGGAGATGTTATGTTGTCGCCTATTGTAAAAATTGAAAGGTGATCAAAGCCGTCATGTCGTTTTGAAACTGAGGAAGTTGGCTCTGTTTAATTTTTTTGTCTCGTTGTTATGGAACTCTTCATCGCCTTCTGCTATTTCTAATCTAAAATTAAGTAATTCCATACTTTTACTTCGTTGAATATCTGCAGCGATACAAACGCCATGCATTTGCCAATTCAACAAAATGTATAATAACTTTTAGTATCCATTTTCTGGTCTTGATAAAAGGCACGATATTCCATTTGTTGATCTAAAATATTTTCATAAAACTATTGTAGTTACATATAACTTTGGGACATGACGCGTCTACATGACTGTGGTGAGGTGAGGCTACATGTGGTGAACTGAGGGCGTAGTGACAGTTTGAATCTGTTACTGTCACGTAACGTAAACGCGAATTTCTAAGGAATTGAAACAGCGCCATCTAGTGGCACTACTGCACAACTGTTTCAATTCCATATAAATTTGCGTTTACGTCAACGTGATAGTAACAGTATGAAAATATTGAAAACTCCTACTAGACACACTGGAGTCAATTAAACACACGTCTGACTGCGATCGAGTAACTTTATTGACTAACTTGCAAAATGACAATACGTTACGATATATACAATACCCTAGAAAATTCAAGTTCATTGACTATGATGTTTTGTGTTCGTTCATACGAGATGTCAATGGTGTCTGCAATCTCCCTGATGGTCAATCTCCGATTTGCCAATATCAGATCACAGATTTTCCCGATATTTTCTTCAGTCGTAGGCCGGAGCGAGGGTCATCTTCAATACTCTTTCGTCCGTGTTTAAATTTTTTTCACAGTCGTATACAATGGAGCAGACTTCCCCAATGTTGTTGACATATCTTCATAAATCTCTTTTGGAGTTGGTTCATTTTCTCCATTCTTTAAAAACGCTGCACTAACGCTCACGAAATTTTGTCTAATTTAAAAACAGATAATGCTAATGCGAATTTTACATTGTGACAACCAGAGAGTAAGCAGATCGAATGAGATCAGTTACATTTAAATAGTTCACGTATTTATGTTTTAGGTCGCGAATATTTCGATCGACGTAGTATATGTATTCTACCGCTAAACAGCGAGAGAAAATATGGCACGACTCGTTAGGATTATAAGACTCAAAAGGTGATTACAAATATAAGAAAACTAATGTCGAACAAAGGTTATGATTCACAACACTTGTCAGGACAACTTAATTAACAAATCAAACTGTAACCGAAATAAGACCCTCAGAATGGCAGAGAATGACCTTGAGTGGAGTCACGCACTTGTGAACGATGTGCGTAGGGTTCAAGGTACCTTTGACTGTCAACAAACACTCCCCTTTTCCACTCAAGTCACTCTCCTCGCCTATCCCAAGTAACCCATAAAGAATTACACAACAAGAGATGTGGACGGCTCGAACGCCACGAGCACACTGAAGCCAACACGAGATCGAGCGACGTCTACTATTTCCAACACTAAACGGCGATAACATTAGGATGAGCCATTTCGAGCAATAGCTATTATGGCACTAAAATTTGAAAGTTGAGAAGCTATTGAATATTATGTTTATTCTCGTTATTGCCGACGTGGTATAAGTGTGTTACGTTACGTTTCTTAATTCTTTATAGATATTGTAAGCAACAACGTAAGTAGGTTGCGTTTTATCTTCTACATCTGGATTGAAGTCGTATTTCCAAAATATTTTTTTTAGTTCAACTTCGTCCACGTTAAACGTTAAAAACGTCGGTTAAAAGAGCTTTATTAAATATAAAATATAACGGAGAAAGAGTTTCCGAGGTATTTGTAAAAAGCGTAACGGGTAATGATCCTTCGCTTAACGGATGGACTCGTAGGTTTAGTCGGGGGCGTTTCGGGTTCAGACTCCGATCCGTTCGAACTGACGGATTGTTCGGAATAGTTTCTTTTTGAGGCTTCGATGTTTGAATTCCTCGGTCTTGAAATTTGCTACTGCAGTGGGGGTTTCCATCCACAAACAGCAGCGGTAAAAAACTCATTTTATTAAGAGTTTCCATTGTAAAGAGTAAAGATTTCTATATTATAAATTAATCGCAGAAACCGCATTCACACAGACACAGTATGGTGTAAACTGGTGGTTTGATGGGTGTCCACAGCTGGACATAGGCCTCTTGCGTGGACTTCCAAACAAAACGGTCTCGAGTCGCGAGCATCCAGCGGCTCCCTGCAACCCGCTTGATGTCCTCGGTCCACCTAGTGGGGAGTCGACCAACACTGCGCTTTCCGGTGCGGGGTCACCATTCCAGCACCTTGGAACCCCAACGTCTATTGGGTCTTCGAACTCTGTGGCTTGCCCATTGTTCAGCTTCACGACTCGCTGAGCTAGAAGCTCGAGTAGCTGTTGAATATTATGGTTATTCTCGTTATCATAGATATTGTCAACGTGGTATAAGTGCTACGTTTAGTTTCTTAATTCTTGATAGATATTGTAAGCAACGACAACGGACATCGCATGTATATTATGTGTAACGTTGGATACATATTTAATGGATGTACACGTACGATTTTTATCGCACACTCGTAATGTTTCAAACATTTTTTTCTTTTCCATTCTTCGTAAGTAGATTGTGTTTTTTGTTCGATCTCCGGATTGAAGTCGTACTTCCAAAATATTTTTTTCAATTCTGTGGGGGCGATTCCCCCAGAGAATAAATTAATGTAATTTGGGAATATATAGGTGCTGGTTAGAAGAGTAGGTACGAATGTTTCCCCTATTCTTTTGGGCAGGTTTCTATCACCGAAATGAAAGCAATCCGAACAAACCACATACCTCTCGATGATATCCACTTGCCCAGCTGCTGGAGACCAGCTTCCAACAACACGTCGATGAATCGGCGTTCTATGCACACGCACACATACTTGGCCGTGGCCTAGTTCACCGTGTCTTTTTTTACCACAAAGTTGTGATAAAAACGCATTTTACTGCGTAAGTTTTGTGATATAACGAACAGCGCCCGTCTCGAATTAGACGGGCATCGAAATCGGCGACATTGACGCAACGGGCGTTTGTAGGAATGCCGCGAGCTTCTTTCCACATCTTTTTTATGTAAATTTTGCCCTTTGCTTGGGCCAAAAATGGTCACCGGTCAAACCACTGGGCATGTTGTGCCCAGGGCTGGTCCCCCCTCTTCCAGCCTTTTAGCAGCGGGCGTTTGTGGGAATGCCGCGAGCTTCTTTCCACATCTTTTTTATGTAAATTTTGCCCTTTGCTTGGGCCTAAAATGGGCACCGGTCAAACCACTGGGCATGTTGTGCCCAGGGCCCCCTCTTCCAGCCTTTTAGCAGCGGGCGTTTGTGGGAATGCCGCGAGCTTCTTTCCACATCTTTTTTATGTAAATTTTGCCTTTTGCTTGGGCCAAAAATGGGCACCGGTCAAACCACAGGGCATGTTGTGACCAGGGTTGGTCCCCGCTCTTCCAGCCTTTTAGCCCCCCGTTACAATAAAAACATAATACTTCGTCATCTTGACCAGTATAGAAAAACCCTGCCTCAGCAAGCTTTTTCGGCGTCTGGCACATGTTCTGCGGCCAGTCTACGAGGCTCCTGAGGCTCATTTTTAGACTGGTACTGAGAATATTTATGCGGGACCGAGGCGAGTCGACCGATAGCGCACTCGTCGCGCATCGCACGCACAATCTCCCTCCAGCTTTCTTTGCGGTGCATCTGAAAACAATTAAATAAAAATTCAATAAAACCCGGCATTAACGTACCTACACTAGCCGTCGCGAGAGACTAGCGTTTGTGGAAGTTCATGATCCGCGAACATTCACAAAAACAACAACACTGTTTCAGAGTGAAACGTACGTTGAGAGTATTTTGTCGGACGTGGGTGACATTGTCGCATGGGTTCATCGGCTTTTCGCGGATGTTAGAAAAATAAATAAATTATTATATATTCATGATGAACTTCCGCAAAGTAACGCCTGCTTCTATCCAACAACACAACTTACGTAATTAAGTAAAAGTATTGTACCCGCCGGTACACTCTCTATGTCTGGTACGATGGGCTTCGTGCCGAAGAGTGAGTTGAAGACAAACACTTGGAACGTAGATTTTTCTTTATTTCTTTCTTCTTATTCGGAAAACTACAAAAAGTGGGACTAGTATGTCTTCTCTCCGCAAGGCCCGGGAGGAAGCGTGACCAAGGTTGAGCCTTCTGCGCGTGGGATCACACGACAGCTATAAATATAGCTGCGTCCTTGGATATGGCTATTGTTATAACCATTTAAAAATATAGGGCCATAGAGGCTAGAAATAAGTTATTTTAAAAACTCCGCTGGGTTGATCCCGCTTGTGGGAGGCCCTGCGGTGGTGTTTTTGAGGTAACCCCAGGTTTAAGGCAAGGAAGACTCCCGGTTGCTAAGTGAAGTAGATGTTACCTATTTGCAGCTGAGTACAGCCGAAGTCGAGTCTCGGCTTTCCCGAACAGCTGCTAGCACCTCCTGTAGGATCTCGAGCGCTGTGATGACCACTTTGTCGGCAGTCTTTATCGTCGCGGCGCCTCGTTGGGGTGCTTCCGCGCTCGCAGTCTTTGAACGTCAACTCCTCGGCCACCCTGTACATGCGTGCTTGTTTATATAACGCCGGGAATACGGGCTTTAAATCCTCCCATTCCTCTACTCAACTACTGGCTGAATGTAAATCTTTTCATACATTCAGCCAATACTTATGTTTTCAACTGAATAACACATTCCATTGATGATGAATTTTTCGTTAGCTGCGATGTGAGACAATAGGGATGATGACAGTTTTTTAAATTGTATATAAATTAAGAGTATACTAATAGTAAAGCAATTTTGTAAAAGGAACAGGATGTCTGCGATCATTACTTTCGGAGCTACAGGGATTTAAAGAGTCAGATTTGCGGCGCTGCCGCGGATCCCTGAAAAACGCTCCATACAAAATGGCTCGAAAAAATGACGTCATAGGCAATGTAATGATCGTTAGATTTGTATGCGCGTTCAAACAAAATTACTAATATCTTTGTTATTTGTGCGTTTATCTTTATAGTTCATATATTAAAAAATGTCCCATTTAATGTAAGGAAGCTAAAACTGTATAAATTTTTATCTAATTACGATAAAAAAATTTTAATAGTTTTTGAAATTTTATAATCTCATTTATTTTGCAAATATCCAGACAATCTTTGCTTTTTATTTATAAATTAGTTAACATTGACCCTATTTATCCAAATGTATCATAAAAATCAATATATTCCAACCTAGTCATCATCCCCATTAGCCATGGGTATGATTTTGGATAAGGTAACGTAATTCTGGCCTGATGATTCTCTTGTAACAAATTCGAAAGATTGTAACAATGGTATCAACTGTTTCAATATTTTAATTTCTTGTCCAATCACCAATTCAGGACTGTCTATACTATAGACAGTCTCTCTGCACACTACTACTCGATGCTATAGACTCTATAGCATCGAGTAGTAGTGTGCAGAGATGTGATTTATTTGAAATACTTCTATTTGAAATGCAAATACAAAATGCAAAATACCTATTTTGTATTTTGTATTTAAATGCCTTTTAGTAAAAAGCATTTTGTATTTTATTTGAAATACCTTTCGAGATGTATTTTGCATTTTTAAATTTTCATTTCAAAATGCAAAATACTTTGTGATTAAGTTTAGCCAACATTAACAGTCAAACAAAACGAAATGATCGCATGACGCTTGTATTGCCGAATTTGACCAATAGAGGCGCCTGCTAGCCATTTTAGGGTTCCGTAGTCCACAAAGAACCCTTATAGTTTCGTTATGTCCGTCTGTCTGTCCGCGGCTTAGCGCAGTGACTATTATTACTACAAATCTGTAAATTAGCACGAGTATATTAAAATGTAAACAAAGTCATATAATAAAATCATAAAAAATATGTTTTTAGGTTGAAATTATTAATTAAAAATAAATTATGAGTTAATTAAAAAGGTAAAGCTGTAAATAAAATAAGATATCTCAGAGTCTGTTAAAACTAAAAAGCTGAAATTTGTTATGGATATGCATGTATATTAATTACGTCTATTAAGTAGTAAAAAAAATTTGAAAAAAAATGAGGATGATTTTTTTTATATTCTATCACATGGTGTGGGGCACTGTTATCGGTATTTTTGTGCATTGCATAAGGAATTAAACTGCTCATTTAATCTACGGAACTCTACAATGCACGTGGCCCGACACGCGCTTGGCTGGTTTTTTATTTTTTCTTCGTTGGTCAAAATCTTTAGTTTTGACGAGTGACAATGTCACGAAAATGACGAACATTATGACGATTTTGTACGGCTCGGCATTGTGTCTCTATTTCTCATGATAAATACAAATTATTATCTGTGATTTGGTCAAAAGGTATTTTATTTTGAAGAAGTATTTTGAAAATACCTATTTTGCATTTAGCATTTAAAATACAAAACGCAAACCTATTTGGTATTTTGCATTTGAAATAGTAAATCTCAAAAGTACTTTGCATTTTGTATTTAAATGCTTTTTAAAAACCATTTTGTACATCTCTGGTAGTGTGGCAGTGGGCTATGCCCGCCACAGGTAGGTGGTAGGTAGGTGAACAAATAAAACAGTTCAGGGTTCAGATCGTATACTTTTTCAAACGCGCCAACACACCGTTAGGTAACTTATAGTAAGCAGTCACTGGCCTGAACGTAGGTTGTAGACTGGTTCCCGCTCCAGGGTCCTTAAGAATCAAGCCCCGGCGTGCGCTGTGCGTGTGCGTGGGGTAAGGTTGCTCAAATACCCCCTAAGGAAATATCGCTGTAATATAACCTGCATTTAAAATAAAACTAAATGGTATGCGTCTACGAAATCAAGTAGTATGATTAAGTTATAGATTTTAAGTTTTTATTCAAACATTGTTATTAGGCTAAGTTTTTTGATCTGAATAAAGGCAATTATTATTATTATTATATATGTTATTTAATATTGTAACATGATTGTAACCAGTTTTGTGAACCAAAAAAAAATCCTGTTGCTCTATAACCACTCAGCGCTATATCCATACGGACTGATTTAGGGTATGCCTTACCAAGCAGTTCTGCAACGTTAGCTTGTTTTATAACACTACCAGGATGCGAGCGTAGCCACGAAGATGCGGCGTCATTGTAACCAATTTGACGGCCTCCGTGGCGCAGTGGTATGCGCGGTCGATTTACAAAAAGGAGGTCCTGGGTTCGATCCCCGGCTGGGCAGATTGAGATTTTCTTAATTTGCCCAGGTCTGGCTGGTGGGAGGCTTCGGCCGTGGCTAGTTACCACCCTACCGGCAAAGACGTACCGCCAAGCGATTTAGCGTTCCGGTACGATGCCGTGTAGAAACCGAAAGGGGTGTGGATTTTCATCCTCCTCCTAACAAGTTAGCCCGCTTCCATCCTAGACTGCATCATCACTTACCATCAGGTGAGATTGTAGTCAAGGGCTAACTTGTAAAGAATAAAAAAAAAAAAAAAAACAATTTTTAATGATTTAAACCAACAATAACAAACAAAAAAATTTAACAGTGACGTCCAAAGGGTTCCAGGGCACTAACCCACATTTTTTGAACCCATTTGTCAAAATTTCTGGCCGATACACATCCAATAAAAGTTGATTAAGTAAGGCGCAAAAATTACTTTTTGACACTTCACCACCGCTTAATCGATGTTGTAAAGCGAAGCTCCACGAAGCTTTCAGCGTATGAAATACGGAGACGTCCATCGGTTGCTGCCTCAGACTAATTAGATAAAGACCTGCCTCGCAAGACTTTATTTTTCTGTCAAAGGATATGATCAACGATCTTATGCGGTTATAAACACTGTCTCTATAGAATCGATGTTCCATAGTTTACAATCGTGTCCGTCGGTTAAAAACCTCCGTAAAAATACCATTTTGTGTAGTTAAATGGTGTAAAAAACGAACCAAAACTGCTAGTTTAGTATACGATATGTATGAAATCTTAGCTCGTTTTCCTTAGAGAATGGCAGAAAATTTTGTTCGTGAATTTGGGTGTGATACTAGTCCTTATGTATTTAGTCTGAGGTTGCAGCAAATGGGTGGCGTTGGGGTATAAGGCCAAAAACGATGTCATTTTGGCTGCAAAGCTGACTAACCCCCATAGATAGATGGGAGACGTGGCCATCGACAAAAAATTTTTTGCCTGTAAAGTCGGTATACGGGCGAAAGTTTTACGTGACAACGACTTTGAGTGGTAAAATAATTTTAATGTGAATATTCATAATTTGAACCGGTGTGTATGCCTATCTCCCTCACTCTCTCTCTCTCGCTCTTAGGCGGGCTAACTGTGCTCGAGTGGAAGGGACGCGTGCCTTTCACTTTTTATGTCTGTCTCTCTCGCTCTTAGGCGGGCTAACCATGCCCGAGTGGAAGGGACGCGTGCCTCTCGCTCGCCCTCATTGTGAGCGCATAACGTGAGCGGAGCGTAACGCAGTTTCTTGAAGTGTCATCCGGCAAACCAATTTATAAGACGTTGTCACGTCAATAGTACTGGCCACACTATCTTTTCTTTTTCCAGCCATGGAATGAACTGGTTTCCAATGTACTCATAAAAAATTGCGCAGGTCATCCATCCCTGCTCACTTTTTCCTATATTTGATGGGTTATGGTAAAAATGAAACTCACTTCTTTATAAATAAAGACTTATATTCAAATTGGGAGCACGAGTACAAAAAGAAAAGGATTTATTGAACTTAGAGAACGTTCGTTGTGTGTCGCTATGAGTAGGTACGCAGGCAAAATGACAGAGGTCAAGTACGGTTGCACAGAGTAGAACTACACTAGATGTTCTGTCAAATAGTACAGAGTAATGTGTAGACAGAGGCATTGTTTATACATTTCTAACAATATTGACATTTTTATTGACATTTATATTAACATTAATAATTTTCGAACTTTGTTTTATTTTTATTATTTGTAAATTTGTAATTTGTAAATTAATTTGTAAGATCTGTTAACTTTTGCACGCCAACTATGGCAGGATATGTGTTTAAATATAATATAAAAGACCTATGTAAATGTACCATATTCTGGCGAAATAAATTGATTGATTGATTACGTGTATAACGGAAGACTATCAAGGGTGGTGCAAGATCTCCATTAGCATTGCCCGTGAAGAGAACTGTAATGCACTCTTTCTCGTCATTACCAACCGCTTGATAAATATTTTTACAACCGCGTTCAGTCATAACTTTTCCGGCTTGTGGTTGCAAGAAAAATGGTGTCTCATCAGCGTTAAATACGCGTTTGGGGTCATCCAAGACGCTCGCCAATCCGTTTCCCCCTAAATACGTATCAGGCAGGTCATCTTCTCCCGGACAAAAATCCAGGTGGGGGTACGGGCCTCGAGGCTATGCCTCCTTGCCCGGGTAAGGCGCGGGGGATTTTGTTCCGGTCATGTTCTTCCAGCCCCTTTCGAGGCTGAGACCTTTTGGCCTAAGGGTAGTCGACGATGTCAATCATGTGCCCCGCGCGGACTGCAATTACTCGCTATCCTGAGGCGGTGTCAAGTCCGGTATGTGCGTCATCCATCTCGTCGCCATCTTCGTCGCCGTAAGCGTAAATACGTATAAACGTCATTCTAATTAATACAGGTTAACACCACTAGATGGCGCATTCCGTTAATAGTAACTGCAATATACTGTATAGTTAAACTTGCCTAAATAAGAAGATAAACACGTTGAAATAAAAATGTCACGATCACTGTTAGGTTGACTATAAACTGTGGTCCTTGGTGACCTGTATAGCAGTCGCTGAGTTATGTTTACTATATGCAAATTACAATGGGCAGGGGAAATCTAATGGTGTTTGGAATATGAACTAAATTAACTATTTCAGTTGTAAATCATTACTGAACTGAATTATGGATTTTTTTTAAATTTACATTGTGTTTTACACTAAGTGTGCTCTTGAGCATTGAATATCGGCTCCATAGCGTAGAAGGTTGTAGTTTGCTACACAGTCTATTAAAATATGTAAGAAATACACAATTTATATTTTTCTGTGCCACTTCATAAAATCATTTTAACTGTTTAAATATCTTTCTTTTGATAGAGATAAGTTTCCCGCCAATTTATGTCGACTTTTTAAATTTTAAATATGGCCGATTACACTGGCTATTTAGACATAGCATTTGCATTTTTTTTATTAGATTATTTTTTTATAGTATATTTAGATTAATGTTTTTTTAAGTAATTGTAACTACTTAGTGATACTAGCCTACTCGTTATCACATGAAAAAGGTATAGATCCCGAGAGATAGTGTCATTTTTTCTATAATTTAAAATGATATATTCCCATTTTTGGAGAAACAGGTTCAGAAGACTTGACTCTCCATCAAATTTTGGTATTAATTCTACTAATTCTCGGGGCACGATTTCAACTTTTTCCATTTTTATTTCGAGATAAAGAAAAATAAAATAAAATAACACAAAACGATTTTATTTAACACTCGTTTAACTTAGCCTTAACTTTAACTTAACGTTACACTAAGATAATAAAAGAAAATTAACGTAATAAAGAATTTCTTTTCTCTTATTTTTTCTTATATTAAAATAAGTTTAATCTTATTTATCAGTTAATCGATTTAACTTGATATAAGTAATAAATGATCTTTAATTATTACAATAATTAAATTTTAATTAATAAAATTAATAATTAAATAGTTAATTTATTTAACTTGATTTCATTAAAATCTTAATTGATCATTAATCATTACAATAATTTAATACTAAATCTTTCAAAGTTAAAATTTAATCTTTCGATTTAATCATATTAGAAAAAAATAATAAACAAAAGAAAAATAAAAAAAAATCAAAATCTCTACACAGGTGAGGGATGGGACGCACACAGGAAGTGAAAAGTTCTACTCACCCCTTATACGTCTTCATCCTCCCCGTTAAGCAGGTTTCTAGGGTTCTCTCTTCTTTGACTTATTTTTTTGGTTCGTCAGACTTTCGCCGGCCTCGCACAATCGTCTATTTTAGGATATTGCACGGCGTTTACGAAAATCCTACCGACTGCGCCAGTCAAATTTGGAGAAGCGAGTTGTTGAAATAAAGACTTTTCTTCGAAAGAAGATTTAATTAAAATAAGTGCTTCTACAATTGAAGCTTTAATATTAACTTAACTCTAGACTTATTATCATGGGCAGGCGCCAGACCTGCCTTTTGTCCAGACATAACTAGGTAGTGACTATTTATGTAAAAATAATAAATTAAAATAAATTAAAAAGCGCTATTTTTATCACCATCAGCAATGATGTTAAATACTGTTAGATGTGTTACTAGGTCATGAAAAATGAGGCGCTCAAAAGAGGAAATTTCCACATCTCAATGTTAGTTTTGGTCAAAAACGAACGTTATTTTTTTTTATTTTTTACAAGTTAGCCCTTGACTACAATCTCACCTGATGGTAAGTGATGATGCAGTCTAAGATAGAAGCGGTCTAACTTGTTAGGAGGAGGATGAAAATCCACACCCCTTTTCGGTTTCTACACGACATCGTACCGGAACGCTAAATCGCTTGGCGGTACGTCTTTGTCGGTAGGGTGGTAACTAGCCACGGCCGAAGCCTCCCACCAGCCAGACCTGGACCAATTAAGAAAATCTCAATCAGCCCAGCCGGGGATCGAACCCAGGACCTCCGTCTTGTAAATCCACCGCGCATACCACTGCGCCACGGAGACCGTCAAAAATGGATTGGGGAGGCAAAAAGGAAATACCTTTAAGTTATTGAGATGAATAAGCTTCTCCGTATAGGCTAATTGTTTTTACAAGTGCAGTAGATAACATAAGCAATTGCATTATAAAATGGTCTTTGATATATGTTTGAAGTTTTTTTTTAATCTCTATTTTAAGGAGCTGAGTCCATTTTGGACTATGCCGCTCCGTAAAGCCGCCTTTATAACAATACTAATCTTATAATTTAATTAATTTGCTTAATACTTTTTCTATAAAGCTGTTCCAGCGCCCTGGCCTCCTCTGACTGAGGATGTGCCAGTGCACGATTACAGCCGCCAACCTCTTTTAGTGCAGACAATCATAGCAGTACTTCCCGTCGCACTGCCTCTTTTCTAACACACTGCAACAACACGTGGTAGATGTCTTCTGGCCTGTCAAAGTCTGGGCAATTTGGTGACGGAACTTTTCCCATCAATTCAAAAGTGATTACAACAATAAGAAAACTAATGTCGAACAAAGGTTATGATTCACAACATTTCTCAGGACAACTTAATTGACAAATCAAAGTGTAACCAAAATAAGACCCTAGAATGGCAGAGAATGACCTTGAGTGAGGTCACGCACTTGTGAACGATGTGTGTAGGGTTAAAGGCGCTTTTGACAGATATCTAACACTACCCTTTCCACTCATTTCACTCTCCCCACCTATCCCATAACAATTTACACAACAAGTGATGTGGACGGCTCGAACGCCACGAGCACACTGAACCCGTCCGTACCGCAAGTCGTTGCAACGCGGCGATAAAATCAGGAAACCAAACGTGTTAGTTGGAGTCCTTTCGGCTAAGAAAGCAGTTGTTAATCCAGCTACTAATAGGTACTTGTTGGATGGTACGAAACCATATACCTTTATATTTATTTGTAAGTATTAAAGGTTTAAAATAAAAGACTTAAAAGAGTTTATCCTTTTATTATTAGTTAATCATTATGTAACCACACAATAATGCTTAACTTACTTTAATCTAAAAAACCTTTCATGAGTGATCCTTAGTCTGCAAGTAGGTATAAAACTCATGGGTTTCGTCGTACAGTGGAATTCATAATCGTTGTAGGAAAGGGACTCCGTTAGGAGTATTAAGTGTTCTGTGTTGTAATCCCTAAGATGATTCAGATGCTAAGTGTCGAATTCAACCCCTACGCGTTTCATAGACAAAAGAAACCCTCATTCGACAGAAGTTGGCGATGATGTTGAATCACCGTCAAACCAAACAGTCCTCTGGCATTTTTTTTTGTTGTTATTTGTTACTCGCCTAGTGAAAAGGGATTTGGAATGCGATTTAAGTTTTTTGAACAATATAACGACCGGGGGATTTACGGGGCGCTGTGCGGGCTGTCTTCGCCGTGAGCGCGACGGTGCCCGCCTTTTTATTCCGGGCCTCCCGGCGGTAGACCGGGCAGGCCGAGTAGTTTGCCGGGTGGGCTCCGCCGCAGTTTGCGCACGTGGCCGGCTCTTCGCGCGGCCGGGGGCAGTCTCTGGCGCTGTGCTCGTCACCGCATCGAACACAGGCTTGACGGCGGCTGCTTGCAGTTGAAGCTCGCGTGCCGAAAGCTCTGGCATTTGTAGCACTGAGAGGGGCCCTTCTTTCCACTCCACGGCTCTATCTTAATGCCAGTCATGTTGAGCATTTCTGTTATGGCCCAGATCTGCGATGTCGCATGCTGATTCCGTTTCAATACGGCCAGGAAGACGCAGCCCGGTCTGTCTCTCCTGGCGTTGATGGGCCTCGCGAAATCTACCTCAAATCCCCTGTCCTTGAGGTCTTCAGTGATTTCGTTCACTGAGGTGTCCACTTGGAGGCCACGTATTGCCACTTTGAGCCGGCGCTCTGCAGGGAGGCAATACGTGAACCACTGGATTCTCTCCTTTGCCTCTAACGCGGTCAACCCACCTTCTCCCATGGCCATTTCAACCTCTCGGTTATTTGGGCCGAATCGAGGGAGGGCGATACTTGCTCCCGGTACTTGCTCTGTGCGTGTTCTCGGGACGCCTTCTTGACTCCCTACAAGTTATTTCTCTTTTCGTTCCATGTCCCTTTTTCTTCACTCTCCCCCTTCTGGGGCTGGACGACACACGACGTTGAGATCCCTATGCCCGCCGCGGTCCACGCCTGATTCTGCATCACCTTCGACTATTGTGGTCCACGGTCCAGAGCGCTCCGCCTCGCGTGCCACCGATGCGCGAACTCCCGTAGCTTGCCGAAGTTGACCGCCGAGCTAACGAGATCCCGATAGTACACCGGTCCCGCCTCTTCTCTCACGATCCCTTCTAACGGCCCGTTCACACATGGGAGTCCGTTTTACTGGTACATTTTTAACGGATACGTCATAAATTTATGCTCTGTTCACACATAGGCACCGTATAACGTTCAACGGATCCGTCATTACTGGATGCGATGTGTGAACAGAAAACTCGCAGTATACCGCCGCTATTCTACAAGGATGGACGCTGTCGTGTTGTATTGGTACTATCGTCGGAGAAGGAAGATTCGACGTTATTGGCAGCATCCACTTATGGCCCAAAGATCTAAAGAGGGTGCTTACAGTTTACTTATGAGTCAGTTACGAGGTGATGAATCGAAATTTTTCAATTACTTTCGTATGTCGATGTCTACTTTTGATGAACTTCTTAAACTATTGGAAAAGGATTTAAAAAAGCAAGATACTCGTTGGAGGAAAAGTATCTGCCCAGAAGAAAAACTAGCGATATTTTTAAGGTACGTACTTTTATTTTTAAAACTCAGACAGATCTAACGTAGCATCACTGTATACAGATTGTAATGGCGATAGTGCACTATCAGTAGACTGTGGTCTGCTAGCATCACTGTATACAGGTTGTACTGGCGATAGTGCACTATCAGTAGGCTGTGGTCTGCTAAAATAGCCCTGGGATTGATAGTGACTAGCACCAGATGTTTGTGTATAGGCTGACCAGTCATAAGTTGACTGGCCAACTCTTCTACGTTTAATATTTTGTAATAGGTTTAACACCCCTGACTGGAATTCCAAAGTTTGGTCATCATCAAGCAAAGCCAAGGACGGCAAAATACCTTTGAAGAACGATAAATTGCGATCATCCTGCTCAATTTTCTTCGGTTTTATCTGATAGTCAATGTAGGACATCATTTTGGCATCAATTTCATTAAAATTTCTTTTGGCTGGTGCTCTGCGTTTTGGCGGGGGGGCTAGATTTTGTTTGTCCTTTTGACTGTCATTGTCAAGTTGTGTCATTGCAGTAACACTGTCATCTTCGTTTGTAGATTCATTCGATGTCGTGGTGTCATCTTCGATGTGTTCATTAGTTTGTTTAGCAGAGACGCTTTCGTGCGTTTCACCAGCAGCAACTACTTTTTTCAAAAACAGCATCTGATTATGGTATTTGTAGGGCTTCGTGTTTGAGACAGCGGAACCAGACGTCTTGCAATTCTTTTTATCTTTTAGTGTTCTCACCCAGGCATCTCTCATCTGTCTCCACTTTTTCATAACAAGTTTTCCTAAAACAAGTAATAAAACAATTAATTTTATTTTCAGGTATGCAGCATCCGGGTGTTCATTTAAAGATCTTCATTACACCTATCGCGTTGGTGTATCGACTGTTAGCAACATTATTAAAGAAGTTTCAAGATGCATATGGAACAATTTAAGTGTAAAATTTATGCGACTTCCTACATCCGTCGACGAATGGGAACAGATAGCAAGTGGATTTAACAAAAAAGCTAATTTTCCCCACTGTCTCGGAGCTGTCGACGGAAAACATATCCGACTTAAAAAACCACTAAATAGCGGTTCACTGTATATCAATTACAAGGATTTCTTTTCCATCATATTATTAGCGATCGTAGACTCCGACTATCGCTTTGTATACGTTGTACGTAGCTCGGATCTTATGGAAAAGAATGCGATTCATCAATATTCAAGGAGACAACATTTTGGAAAATGATGCTAGACGGCAGTCTACAAATACCAGCACCATGCCCATTAACAAGAGACTCAGAAACGCGAGTTCCTTATGTGGTCATTGGAGACGAAGGTTTCGGATTACACGAAAATTTACTAAGACCGTTTGGCGGGACGCATCTGGACAAAAATAAGCGAATATTCAACTATCGTTTGACTAGAGCTAGGAGATACGTTGAATGTGCCTTCGGTATCTTAGCTAATAAGTGGAGAATATTCCATCGGCCTCTAGACATCGATAAAACAACAGCTGTATGGACTGTTAAGGCATGTACTATTCTACACAACTTTATAAGGGACAAGGAGGGCTCAAACAGTGATAATAACGTATCTGAAGAATTTAGTTTCGAAAACCTACCCCATGAAGTAAGAACACGAGGTGGTAATACTGCTAATTTAGTTCGAACAGAATTCGTGAACTATTTCATGTCCAAAGCTGGATCAGTTCCATGGCAGGATGAAGCTATTTAGAATGTAATTAAATAATAAAACAGACACTTACCGAACTCTTGTCTTTGTCTTTGTTCCATAGCCTCAAAATCCTCCATTAGAATAATGCATATTTCTCGCCAACCTGCAATACTTGCAGTATTGTCTTTGTATTTATCCAGCGTCTTGTCCCAAAGGACTGGCCTATCTTCCACCAAACTAATTAACATTTCCTTGTCTATTAACTTTTCCCACTCCTTGGTTGACATGGTTGATCAGTGATTATAATAATTATTACACACAATGGACGCGCGCGTTCTCTAGGAATGTACAATGGAAAATAGTCAAACAACTCGCATCACTCCCCCTCCTACACCCCGCACACACCGCCCGCCACGCACACAGTATCAATCCGTTAAAATTCTACGTATCCGTATATTTTTACTGTTCCGGCGTCCAGTATTCGATGACAAAACGGAATGTCATTTTTTTACGGAACGATATTTTTTACTGTATACAGAATACTGTGCCATGTGTGAAGTCGCTCATACAACTACATACGCCATCGACGAAAAAAAAACGTACACGATAAACGGAACAGTAAAACGGAGACATGTGTGAACCGGCCGTAACATTGCACTCCGGAGGTCCTCGTACTCAGCACATTCCCACAGGACATGGTAGAGGTCTTCCTCCGCCAGCACACACGCGCAGTCACCAGACTCCCTGAGGCACATGTCACGCAGACGCTTCCGGAAGAAGCCGTGACCCGTCAGTATCTGCGAGGTCTCATAGTCCGGCGCGACCCAGGTCGCCCTGAGTCAGCCAGCCACGTCCGGGAAGAATCGACGAAGTTCGCTAAATTTAGTCTCATTCGCCCATCGCTCCTGCCACAAGCGGGTTATGCCCAACCCGATATCCTGCTTGCGCCGGCTCCACTCCCTTTTGGCCGTGGTACTACGCGCCGCATCCAGCCTGGCAGCACGGATCACCTCGAGGTCTGCCGGCAACACGCCCGCCAGAACGGCGAGCGCGGCGGCGCTGTTCGAGCGGTAGGCCTTGGTCAGAAGGACCAAGGCCGGCCTTTGGGCCCTGATAAGGGTCATCCGAACGGCGTAGAGCGTCGCACTCTCTGCCCAACACGCCGCAGCATACGTGACCGTCGCTACAAAGGTGCCGTAGTAGAGGATCCGCAGCGCAGGGTACCTAACACCCCAAGAGGTGGTAGATACACGCGAAATCTTGCCGAAGCAGTTCGCAGCGCGCTCACCAATCGATCGCGCATGCTCGGCGAAGAATTACCGAGCCGATAGATTGGAGCTCGTTGTTCACTCGGTCCAACAGCTCCAACTTTGAGCAGGTCATTAACGCCCGTTTCTTGGCCCCTTGCTCATCCTCCGAGTCAGAAGTCGGCTGCGACGGAGTTGCAGCGGTGATCTGGCGGCGCTGCATCTGCGGCGCCGGTGGCGGGGGCGCCTGCATACCAGGTCGGCACAAGCGCACCTTTTCAGTCGGCTGGTGATCCCCCGGCGACGTGAGTGGGCGCTTCAGGGCAGCAGTAGGCGGCTGAGGGCGACCCGAAGCAACGGTTGGCGTGATCGCCATGTCATCTTCTGGTCTGAGCGCTGCAAATCCTGAAGGCGGGGTCCGAGAGAGGGCGGCACGCGGGGTAAAGGGAGACCCCGCAGGCCCTCCGCGATCCTCCTCTTCACTATCCATAGCGCGCCTTCGTGCAGAGTCCAAGTGTTAGGCTGCGCAGAGTTCGTGTAACGAAACGGCCGAACCAGACGAAAGTTGGTCCGACTCAGTGTCTACCAGCTGCCAAAGTCAACTTCAACTTTAACGTCACTGTCACTGTCAACGTCAACGTCACCGCGACTGACAATGTCACTGCCAATGTCACTATAACCTAAAAACCACGTGCGAACATGTGCGTCGCACGTGGTGGCCTAAACTAAGCGCGAGCTCCATCGAGCGGCTGCGGGCGGGCGGGAGGGCGAGGCGCGCACTAGGGTTACCTTAGTACGCTTTTGCCCGGCGTCTAGGTCGTCATCCGAATCCTCGGACCGAAGCCTCCGTTGAGGTCTGTCCTCATTGGGCATGATCGCGGGCTGCTTCGGCGGCTTGACTATACCGTAAGGCCGGGTTCCCACTACGCCGGACCGGCAGATCTGCCGCGCCGGTAAATCTGCCGGAAGAGCTAGTGGCTGTACAATTTATATGAAGCTATTCACATTATCCCGGGTCCGGCATTTCTACCGAACGTTTTGTCACTACGAATTGCCGGTAGAACGACCGGGCCCGGAGTAATGTGAACGAGTTTGTGCCGGTATCTGTCCCCCGCTCGCCCCGCTCGTGCTCCCCTCGCCCCGCCCGTGGTCCACTCACGTCATTCGGCTCGCATGTTCTGGTTAAAGTAGACGTTTAGCATGGATATTCAAGCAGAAACTTTAATTACGCTTGTCCAAGAGAGACCTGTTCTGTGGGATAAGACCGAAGACGTTTATAAAGACAAAAACTTAAAGTTAGCAGCATGGCGTGAAGTATGTTTAATACTGAAACCAAACTTCGATGAACTGGATGAAAAAGAAAGAAAACAGTACGGTGAGTTTTTAATGTTTTATTGATAAAATGTAAATGCATTGACAAATTTTATTTTATAGCTGCTGCCTGCCACGGAACGGAACCAATATCTGAAACAAAATAATTAGTAAATAATGTCCGTATAGCGTTGGCATTAGGGCCACCTCGACTCGACACATTTCGATTCATGGGTGTAGTTTCTTGTTCTTGTCTATGTTCTATATTTTGGTAACTTTCAAAATTTATACCATCTTTTTCTCTTACAAAATTATGTAAGACTGCACAAGCTTTAATTACTTGAATTGCTGTGTCTACGTTGAGATCTATAGCTCGATGGATTATTCGCCACTTATTTGCCAGAATACCAAAAGCGCACTCAACATACCTTCTTGCTCGACTTAGTCTATAGTTAAAAATCTTTTTATCAGTATTCAAATGTGTACCTCCATATGGACGTAGGAGATTAGGTGTTAAAGCAAAGCCTTCATCGCCAACAAGTATAAACGGTAATTCTTCGTGCAAGTTTTCATGAAGCGGTCTAGGCTTTGGTACATTTAAAGTACCATCATTGATCTTTTGCCAAAATGTACTATCCTTTAATATACTAGAATCGCATTCCTTGCCAAATGAGCCCACACTAATAAAAATAAATCGGTACTCTGAATCGACAACTGCCATTAATACAAAAGAATAATACTCCTTGTAATTAAAGAACATAGAACCACTCTTGGCTGGTTTCAAAATTCTGATATGTTTGCCATCTACTGCTCCAAGACAGTGAGGAAAGTTGGCTTTTCTTTCGAATCCTGAAGCGATGTCCTCCCATTCTCTCTCAGTATCAGGCAGCTTAAGGAAATCTGTCTTTAGGTTTTCCCAAATGACGTGGGTCATTTCTTTTATTAGTTTACTTATTGTCGAAACGCCTACTCTGTATGAGTAATGTATTTCTTTGAATGAACATCCTGAAGCTAAATATCTGAAAAAAAAAGTATTTTTTGTTAATACATTATTACTTTATACGTCACCAAGAAACAAATTGTATTGTTTTATGATATTTTTTTATTGATTTCAGGAAAACAGGTTTCAACTAAATGGAATAATATACGAGATTCGTGGCTTAAGACAGTAAAGAAACAAAAAGATGAGTCTAAATCTGGATCTTCGACCAAAAAGACACGAAATTATGTATATCACGAGCAATTAATGTTTTTGAAAAAAGTCTCCGAACCTCGACCACCACATGAGTCAGTTTCAAAAAAAGCAAGAACCGAGACTGAAGTAGGCATGGAATCAGATTTTCGTTCACCTTTAATTAAAGATAAAAAAAAATGATAATAAAGAGATAAATGACAGGATGGTAAAGTTTTTGGACTCCAGAATAAACCCAGAAAAGGAAAACCATCATCTATCTTTCTTCAAAGGCATTATACCAATCTTGAACACTTTAACTATCGAAGAGACTTTAGAATTTCAAGCTAGCGTCATGACAATGTTGCAAAAAATTAAAAGTAGGAATTATGAGAGACCAAATTACGGACATTGGCGTGATTCATATAATCAGATAACCGGACCAGATCAGTATTCTGGATACTACACACATAATAGCGTCAATCAACAGCCAATACCTACGCAAGATCAACACTACCCTGGATACTCTACGCAATATAATAGTAGCAACCAACAGGCAACAACATCTATACCATCAACTTCATCTCAGACATCGAATCCGATTCCAGCTTCGCCATCAGCATCTAGTAATCGTTCCATACATTCCCAAGACTCAGATTACTTAGATTTTGAAGGGATTTAAGTTTGAGTACAAATAAATACTTAAATAATTGTTTGCATTTTTAATTCATAATGATTATCAAATACATACACCCTCCCACACACACACATTATATATATTCACATTCATGAAACAAACATACATAGCAAACATTCATTCATTCATACAGTCTTAAGTAGGTACCTACGTCAAAACTATTATTACGCAATCTAGTGCATAAAATAATCTTACCTTAGACATATGGCTAATCTTTGTTCTGGGCAAATACATTCTCTGAAACTTGTATCTCGTACTCTTATGTCTAGTCGTCCCAGTAAATCGTCAAAAGTGGTTGCTGTCATTCGAAAATAATTGAAGAACTTGATTCGTCTCTTCTGAGTTCACCCATTAATGTTTCAAATGTTCCAAGTGAAAATCTTTTCCGTAAAATAGGGTGTACCCAATGTTTTCTTTTATTTTGCCTTCTATTAAGATACCACCACAACACAACAATTTCGTCGTCCATTGTGCGCGCAGGTCCAAATTCAACTGAGGACTGTCCGAATTTCTTCCGGGATCCGATGTAATGTGAACACTCTGTCCGGTGTCCCATATATTCCCAGTCAGATATTGTGTTGGGTAATGTCATAAACTCCCCATGCAAATTGTTCCAAATAGCATTCGTTACTTCCTTAATAATGTTACTGATCGTAGACACTCCGACTCGGTAGGCGTAATGTAAATCCTTGTATGAACACCCAGAAGCCATATATCTGCAAGTAAAGGACATGGCCGAAAAGTGACATTGCGTTTACACGTACTTAGCAAGTGTATTTATATAATAAAAATAGAAAGATGAATTAACACATAATTCTTAACCTCTCTGAACTTCTCAGTTTTTATTTAAAAATAAAAAGATTGCAATATGAATTCGTCCACATCCAAGGCTTCTGTCCAAAGAATACTCGCGCTAATTTTAAGAACTACTGGTCCGATTTGAAAAATTCTTTCAGTGTTAGATAGCCCATTTATCGAGGAAGGTTATGGCATATATATAATCCCCGTATTCTTACGGGAACGGGAACCAGGCGGGTGAAACCGCGCGGCGTCAGCTAATAATCAAAATAAAATCCATACCATGCCTAAATGACTTAGGTGTAGTATCGTGTAAATAACTACATACACATCAATTTTTTTATATGTTTATACGTCTGGTTATATAGAGAGCAACCAACTCATGTTATTAATGAAGCACTATAAAACCTTTTAAAAAAATAATCTGATTTAAACAAGTTCATAGGTATTTTAGCACTGTACCACAGTAGATATACTGTACTGCTAAACATGTAACAATTATTTGTAGGTAGGCGTTATAGATAATAATAAACGAAGATGTACCTACCTTTTTTTTGCCACATAGAGATCTACAGGTAGGTAACGTACTACACCGCTAAATCGCTTGGGGATACGTCTCGTCGTCTCAATAATTAGCCACTACTAATACACCTATCTACCACCAGATCAGAACTTCAGGCCTATTTTGTATATACATTTTAGTGGTTTTAGTAGGTCACATTTTCAGCGTTGGATATTTTTCTCGGTGTACGATTCTGAATAATTCGATAAAAATGTGGCCTACTATTACTTAATCCATGTCAGGTTACCGTAATAATTCTCAACATCTGTATGATATTGTGAAGCGTCATAAGTGCTTTACTATCAGAAGAATTATTTATTTATACTATAAATAAATAATTATTCTTACTTATAAATCTTGCAATACCTAGAGCTCGTCATTATTTGGAAGACGAGCCTACGACGGTCAGCGGTCAGCGAGCCAGCGCGGTTCACCATTTTGCAATGCAACATAGTACATAGAAGCGGACGTTTCGCGCGAAATAAACATGACATGTTTAAGTCTAGTCTGTTGTAATGACAACTTCTGCGAGTTTAATATTTATAGTAATTTAATATACCAATTTTTAGCATCATAAAATACCAAATATCATTTGTGTAAATTGAAATTAGTAACTCATACAAAAATCGGCCATGTCCTTTAATTATATTTTTCAGCTAAATCGATCGTAAAGAAGTGGACTAATATTAGAGACAGCTGGATGAGGAGTATTAATGAGAAAAAGAAATCAAAAAAATCAGGATCGTCTGCGACATGTCCGAGAGCCTACGTTTATCATCGTCAAATGTTGTTCTTAAAAAAAATTGTGTCGCCAGCTGACACACATGATAGTGCAACTATTGTTACACCAAACCCAGCAGACGATAGTACAGCCGCTACAGTTACATCAGATGTTACCCATGACAGTGCGATGGCTCAGGACAATTTATTCGGTGAAGATGTCGCAAATAATCAAGATGCTACAGATGAAAGTCAACAAGAAATTGATAATGAAAATTTAGTAGGTGGTTCAAAAAGAAAAAAAAGCAAACCGTCGAGGCAGAATTTAAACGTGTTTGATAAGAAAATGAGTGAGTTTATAGATTATCAAATGGAATGCAACAAGAAGGAAGAAATGAAAGAAGACCGTAATTTGTTTTTCTTTAAAAGTCTACTTCCATCATTGGCAACGCTAAACGATAATCAAACATTAGAATTTCAATCAGGCGTCTTAAATTTATTGCAAAATATAAAGAACCGAAATGAATGGTCTCCTGCACACTCATCAACATACAACTATCAACCAAATGTGGCACAATCACAAGGCTATTTTACATCGCAGTACCAAGCATCACCAGAGTCTCAAAGTATTCAATCGAATGCTTCTGATTTACCAGACTTTCATAATATGTAGTTGGGAAACTTCAAACTGTGTACCTACCAAGCGATTGTCTATAATGTCTTAATCATATTTTTAATAAATTTAATTATAATAAAATACAGTATTTCAATATTACCTTATACATATCGCTAATTTTTCTTCTGGTCTAATGCTTTTCCTCATATTTGTATCACGCTTTTTCAAATCTTTTTCCACTTTTTTCAAAAGATTATCAAATGTAGGTATAGTCATTCTAAAGTAGTTAAAAAATTTTTGTGGATCATTTCTTAACTGCTGCATTAGAGTTGTAAAGGCACCAACTGTTGATCTTCTTTGTACTATTGGGTTTAACCACAATCTTTTTCTACGACGCTGACGGCGATAATACCAGTATAGTATAGCAAGACTGTTCACGTCCATCGCTTCCAAATCAACGTGAGGAACTGTGCGCGCTCTTGCTAATAAAAGCCGGATGGTGAGTTCACACGAGATCCCGATACGAGGCCGTCGGATACGGCCAAACAAGATGTGCTGTGTGAATACAACATTCGGTTTTTCCAGATCCGATGAAAATAAGATTCGGCAAATCGTGTCTCCGTGTGAACGTACCGTTATGCGTGAGAAGTAATTCTCGAGTTTCTCGATCGATGTCGCCTTCTGTTTCTTCTCTGGTTTTCCCAGAGAGTGATATCAGATTCTCTATAAATCCTTCCCTCTCTCTTTGGAAGGCTGGGGCCATCTCTGGGTTTGGGTGGGTTTGGAAGCATGTTTCTTCGTCCAACTCTTTACGGACATTCACATCCGCGCCGTCGTCTAGGCTAGGCATAGACCGGGCGGGACACGGTTCACTGCCACTTTCACTCGCTAACACTAAGTGGTAGTTCAGACACGGCGGATTCCGCGCGGTTTCAAACAGCGCGGTTGAACCGCGCGGATCCTAATTACATTAGCGCCTTATAAATCGTTCATACCTGTCCGCACGGATTGACAATCCGCGCGGCTCCCGCCACTCAACCGCTAGAAAATGAATTCGCGCGGTCGCCGCTCGGTTTTATTTACTTGACGTACCTAGAGGGCGTTCAGTTGCTCCGCGGAAGCCGCGCGTATCGGACGGTGACAATGGATCGCTTCGACACCGAGCTATTCATCGATGAGGTGGAAAAAAGACCTGCTTTGTGGAACATCCAATGTGCAGAATATTCTAACAAAACGATTAAAAACGGAGCTTGGCAGGAGCTGGTGGAGATTTTTGGAGAAAATGAGGATTCTTTGGAAAAGAAGGTTCTTTTTGGTCAGTAGACATTTAATTATACATTTTACCAGGGTAGTTTACATGTTTTGTAATAGACAGCCCACCCCAAATAACTGAAATGTGTATAACGTTGTTTGGCGGTACGTAACGAGCGCGGGAAAACTATCACGTTACCACAGTAACGTATAGCTATTAACTGTAATATGTACAACCCACCAACGCGACGCGCCATCTTGAGTTTAGTTATTTGGCGCGAACTGTAACAATTTTAATTTCATATTTTCGTGTCTTGCCATTCTACACGACCCTCATTCACAAAGTAATTAGCATATTTGTCTCTAATGTTTAATGATGATGGTGTACCCCTTCCTGCATGTAATGTAATAAGATTACTCATTGGCGCAGTATGTAAAGTATCTTCATACTGTATACCATCTCTAGTTCTAACAAAATTGTGTAGCACGCAACAGGCCTTTATTATGTCTTCGGCAAAGTCTATATTCACGTTTATAGGCCTATGAAAAATGCGCCACTTGTTTGCCAGAATTCCAAAAGTGCATTCAATAAAACGTCGAGCTCTTGATAACCTGTAATTAAATATTTTTTTTTCGTATGATAGCCCTTTACCTGCATAGGGTCGCATTACATTTTCGGATAAACCAAACGCTTCATCGCCAACTATGACGTATGGCAATGGTTTAGGATCTGTTTCAGATATTGGTTTAGGTTTTGGTATGTGTAATGACTTTTCTATTAACCTTTTATAAAATGCTGAATTTTTAAAAATTGCAGAATCACTACTTTTTCCGTAAGATCCGATATCTATGAAAGTAAAACAATAGTTACTATCACAAAGTGCCAACAGTACTATGGAAAAAAAAGTTTTGTAATTATAATACAAAGAACCCGAATCTTTGGGTTTTGTAATCCTTATATGCTTGCCATCTATGGCGCCTATGCAATTGGGAAAATTTGCATATTTTTCAAAATCTTTAGCTATTTTCTTCCATATATCTTCGCTGGGTTCAGGCATGACGTTTTTTGTGACTTTTTCCCACAGAGCTTCACATACTTCACGGACAATTCCTGTGATTGTAGATTTGCCAAGACGAAAGTTGTAATGTAGTTCTCCAAAGGAACAACCAGTACCCAGATATCTGAAAAATAAAATATTAATCTGTATCGTTTTGAAAGTCTGCCGGGTCCGCTAGTTAAAGCATAATGAGTGTCTTGAATTACCTAACCGCTACTGTATTTATATTTGTTAAAGATAGTGATTTCTGTTCCAGGTGTATCATTACAAAAAAAATGGAAGAACATTCGTGATGCTTATAATAAGGAATTCAAGAAAGGCAAATCAATTCCTTCTGGTTCTGGTGCATGTAAAGGTTCAAAATACATGTATTTCGACCGGCTTTCTTTTCTTCAGAAGACGATAGAAAACAAAGAAACTATCACAAACATAGATGAAGCCAAAAATGAAGAAATTCGGAACATTGACCAAAAGCTAGATAATTTTGTAAATGCACGTGAAATACAACCGGTACCCAATAAAAGGAAGAAAACTAAAATTACTTCAGAAGAGCGATTGGCTGACATATTAGAAAATAGTATTGAATCAAGAGATAAAATACAAAGACAAATACAAGAAAGTATGTCAAAGCAAGATGATGATGATAAACTTTTTTGCATGTCATTGTATAAAGAGTTAAAGAAAGTTCCAGAAAATAAACGATTGGCTACTAAAATTGAATTGCTCCAGGTAATACAGAAAGGGCAGAAATTACCATCGCCTATTCATATCACGAGCCAGCAAAACACGCCTAATGCAGTATTTTGGCAAAACCAACAATATTCAAACCCACAAGGATATTTCACTGGATATTCTACAATAGTACCAGGAGAGTCTCCATCGCCTTTATCATGCAATAGCACTGACGATTCACAGTCTTCTATAGTACAAAATATATATTCTGACGTATAAAATAAATATCTTACCTTAATGTGATCACGAGTTTTTCTTCTGGGGACACGCTTGACCTCATATGGGTATCATTAGATTCAATTTGTTTACTCATCATTTCTAATAATTCATCAAATGAATTTATCGACATTCTCAAATAATTGAAGAATTTTGGTTCAAAACTTCTTAATTTTGGATATAAAGTCTGAAACTGACCATGAGTAAACCGATCGCGTAATATTGGATGCACCCAATACTGCCGTTTCTTCTTTCTTTCTTTTTTACGGAGCAACAAGTACACACATATTGCTTCTTCGACTTCCATGATTGGACTGTCACCCTATGCGAATAACGGCACTCCGCATGTACATCCGCGCCTGTCTGAACACTTGCGTTTAGAACCGCGCGATTTGCATCCGCGCGGAATCCGCCATGTCTGAACTACCACTAACTCGCGGTCGGCGGGCGCGAAAGCGGAGCGTGCGCGGCGGTACGACGCGGCGGCGGGCGCAGCTTCCGACGGCGGCGCGGCGGCGGGCATTAGCGCCAGCGGAGGCGCTGTGCGCGGAACACTCGGATTTGAGTTCTCACGAGAGAACGGCGGCACGGGCGCAGGCACAAGCGGGCGGCTTGGCGGCGCGACTTGAGAGGCGTAGCTCGCGCGGGCGAGACGCGGCGTGTTCGCGGAGGAGGACGCGCGGCTCGGAGGCGCGTAGGCGGGCGCGCGGCTCGGTGGCGCGCGGGCCAAGAGGCGGGCGGCACCCGATGTCTCGCCCTGCCGCGTGGACGCAGCGGCGATCAACATTGGTTTCTGAAAGAGCTGCTTTTTTTCCAAATTAAGCACTGGCGGTTTTGTGTTTGGGCAATTTTCAGGTGGTAAATATCGTTTTATTAATTCTACTTGGACATCTTTAGGCAGCTCATTGGTTAAAATGTGCGTCCACCTCGACGCCACATCCTTCTGCAATTTTTCTCCAAAGGAGATTCACGCTCCATACATTTCTGGGCTCTTTTTTGAAGTGCCGGCCAACAAAAAAAAAATGGCCCGACTCGTTAGAATTAGCCATTTGGAGCAATAGCTAATATGGCATAAAAGTTGTAGGAGGGCTCTGAACCAAGTTATACAGGTTCGACGATTCGTTATTTCCATACATTTTGTCGATTTTCAAAAGTGCCCGCCAAGAAAAGAAACTCATACGTATCGTTAGAACTGGCCATTTGGAGCAATAGTTAGTACGGCACAAAGGTTGTATTTCTAGTTTTTTTTTTTTTTTTTAAAGTTGACAAAATGTATGGAAATAACGAATCATCGAACCCGTATAATTTGGTTCAGAGCCACCTGAAAACTTTTATGCCATTGTAACGCCGTAGATTTTTATTTTTAGTGGTTAAAGGGGAATGTCTATTCCCGGCCCAGACCTTTCGTCCCCGCCCCCCACTTTGCATAAAACTAGAAAATACTTGATAATTTTTGTTTAATAATGAATAAATTACTTTATCCATAGCGGTTTGCTATAACTTTCCCCAAAAAATAAGTTTCACAACGATATTTGACAATATTATAGTTGTTGTATGACATTTTTGAAGACACGAACATGAACAGTGTTGCCAGCTAAGTGATTTATTTGGTTTAATCAATATTTTAACCGAATAATAATAATCGATCTTTTTCTACAACAAAATCACCTGGAAAAGCAAAAGTTGTAATAGATTATAATGTTTTTGATAATAATATCTGCCTCACTCTTTAAAAACCATTGCATAGTCGACATTATAAAACGTTTCTTGATATCAAAGTACCTATTATATTTTTCGCAATAACCAACCACTAAGAACTCAACTGATTTTTTTAGTTTAATCGATATTTAAATGGATAATAATAATAATCGAGCATAACATTAGGAACCTAGGATCACTGCGTAGAAACATTACCAACTGCGCCATTTAAATACTATCTATACTAATATTATAAAGCTGGAGAGTTTGTTTGTTTGTTTTTGATTGAACGCGCTAATCTCAGACACTACTGGTCCGATTTGAAAAATTCTTTCAGTGTTAGATAACCCATTTATCGAGGAAGGCTATAAGCTATATATTATCTCCGCATTCCTACGGGAACGGGGATATATATAATATAAGTAGTAGCGCAAGCCCGTAACTTCGGCGCGTGCAATGCGGTTTTTCACGATCGGCCAACGCGCAAGCTACAGCTATACTAAGCTGATATAAATAAGTGGTCAAAGTGGTCTTAATAGTTGATATTCAATCCCTTTCTTCCGATAACTTTTTCCTTTCATCCGATCTAACTAAATCAAATTCTATATATTTCTATGTATGTATAAATAGTATACATATTGTAGATAATATATTATGTTTACATAATACATTGACATAAAATTGCAGGCGTCCGCAATTTTGTCCGGGTGAAAACGCAATATCATGACAAACTACTTGTATAAACCTTCTTCTTGAATCACTTTATTTATTATTGAAAACCAATAAAAAACCATTGCGTCGTGTAAAAGATGGTGAAAACAATGACGTGTTATTCTAGTAATAAAATTATTCAATTAGAAATCGATACGAAGTTATTCGATTTTTCGTGTTTCGTATGGCAACATCGATTTGACTTTTGGACAGATAATCTGTTGATGTCAATAATTGTCAATGTCATTCTCATTTTATTAATTAATTAGATAATGTCATTGAATTAATTTACTGATTTTGTCTGTTTTCTGTTTACCTTCAGTATTTTTTGAACCGAATTATAATTTTTCAAACCACAGCTATAATATAAATAAAACTTGCACGAAGTTAAATTCGAAATTCGAATAATGTTGACCCTGAACCGGAAAAATTGCAAGTTTATTTCAGCTCTCAGATGTAAATACAAGAGGACATTTACGCTGCATTAATCAATGTTAATATCAATATTAAAATTATTATAGTTGGCATCAATTGTCAATAAAATGTCACGAAAATACGAATACATTCTGTTTGAAACATGCTCGTAAACAAGTACACAGCAGGTGCAGGCAGCATAAATAATGTTTGATCCATTTTTAATGTGAAAAACGATTATTATTCATAAGAAATAATATGTATAACTTTAATAATTTTTGTCATGTTATTGTGTCAAGTCACAACAGAGTGTAGTTTCCCATATAAGTGTTGATGTGTCGCTCAGTGTATTTTTATGACTAACCAATATTACTGTATTTAAAAGTACATTTACTGTGTAATTACTGGCATAGAAGGCATAACATCTAGTCAGATGTAGGACAGCACATAGGTTTTCTTGCATTGTTGATGGTTTGTTCAAGCAATATTTAGTGCATAGAAGTATTATAGTATATTTATCCTACTTTCCTGATTAATATTAAATGTGAACTGTGAGTTTGTATGTCAGTTTGATACATTTTCACACCCTAAACCAATTTTAAAACAGTAATAAATTGTGCATACTAGAGAATTATCTTAATTCTCAGCGTGTGTGAAGTCTGCCAATCCGCATTGGGCCAGTGTGGTGGACTATTGGCCTAACCCCTATCATTCTGAGAGGAGACTCGAGCTCAGTAGTGAGCCGAATATAGGTTGATGATGACGACGAATAAATTGTGGAATAACATAACATTATTAAATCCACTAAGTAAACCAATTTTAAAACTCTGATTAAATTATTTGCTGGATTTTAATATTTTATTACTATTTCAGTTATCCAGCGTCATCCCAAGTTTGTCAAAATTGCTGGAAAACGACTGATAAAGCAGCATCTTGCTCAACTGAAGAACGGAAAATAATTATGTAATAGCGACAAACACTCCAAATCGATGTTGTTTTCCTCGCTGTAATAATTCCAACAGGCTAACTGTTATGAACTATATAGGTAGGTACATCTATTTTGTCAATTTAATTATTATGTGCCTCATTAGTATTGTTTTCTCTTACAATCAATATACAACACAATCTTGAACCATTTTACAAATTGAAGATTTTGCTTCATTATTAAAAATAATATGAGTATGTATAATAATCATTTAGATTAAGAAAATATTTAACAAACACCATACAGTTTATCTATATCTTGGCTTAACAGAAACATTTAAATTAAATTATAAAACACAAACAACAGCCGGGACAATTCATTTATTTACAGTGCTTGTAAACTAAGCCTTGGTTTTGCAAACAAGCACTTTTGAAATAATAAGGTTGACTATTTGTCCATCTCCAGACAGACAGACAGACCTCATCACCAGATAAGAAGACAAGTTCTGCTGAGGAGAGTCAGCAAGAAACTCAACAGTCACTCTTTTTTAGAAAAGTAATACAATATTATAATTTACAATTGTTAACATCATTACAATAATTTCTTCTAGTAGAAGCTGATCCAATGGCCTCCAAGTAGTGCCGTGCACTTCATACATGCATTAAAGTACTGCATATCCTAAGAGTTGTCTTCATTAGTAAATACAGATTTTTCCACTTTGCTTAATTTTATTACTAGTGCATACCCTGATCGACAACGATATGCACGCCACTGCCTGGTTGGTTGGTTGTTTCATTTATTGATTTATTTGTTAAGCTTGTTGGTTACATAAAACAATAAATCTATTCATGTACAGCTTTAATGTTACTTCATCTCCGGTGTACTTTTTGAGCAGTGAGAGTGATAAAATAAAATATTTTTTTTATGTCTAGCAAACTTTTATTAAAAAAATTATTTAACCAAATCCTTATTTATACATCATATTATCATCTCCATATACTTTTATGGGGGGGGCGTAACTGGGTTTCTTGGGCCAAAGTTGTATGGGCTGGTGGACATTCTCCTTTGGTTAGGTTTGTTTCGAAAGGCAGCGACATCAATGAATTTCGTAGAGATTACGAGGTCCGTCGCAAGATGGCGCTTATATTAAAGTGCTCAGACGAACAAATATGGGCAGTTAGTTGGAGTTTCATAATCTGTGTGCTGGGCTCAGACTAAAGAATATGGACAAGTAGTTGGAGCTTTATAATCTGTATATAGACTTAATATATGGTTAGAGGAATTCCATAAGTAACGAAAGGTATGTAATCCGAAACCGACTTAAAAAACAAATTTTACATATTATCTGTGCAGTTTGTTGGTTGTATTCTGGAAGGGGAATGAATCGGTAACTTTACATTAAAGAGTAAATTAATATAATGGGAAAAGAGAACCCTCTTGAGGATGATTTATGCAAACAAGAAAGATAGCGCCATCTGGTTTTTGGCCCAGTAAACTTACATGTATACATACATGCCTATACTTCTATACTTCGAATAAAACGTTACCGTAGTATTTAAAATACGAGATGCATAGTTAAAGTAACAAGTAAGTGTTACATGCCGCTCCGCTCGTCGCTCCGCCCGTATTGGACTCGCGGCCTTATTCAACACGTGTACGTAACTAGACCGCTGATTCGGCAAATCGCACGGGTGCATAGTGACATGGAAAATTACGACACTTCTTCACTTACGCTCGAAGACGTCGTTAGTTTAATTAATTTGTAATTTTTATATTAATAAATTCATTTTTAAGAACCAAGAACTCTTTCTTCTGGACACTCCTGCATCGGCGAACGTAAATTGGTGGAGGTATTGGTGAGTTGTTAGTGTGTATTGTATTAACACTCGTACAGATTTTGGGGTGACCGATTTTGGGATGGGGGCGGAATCGCCGGGGGACACCCCGGATGCAATGGATACGTCAGTGACCCAAGAGAGAAGTAGGAAAAGAAATGCTGAACCGATAAATCAAAATACAACCACAAAGCGAGTTATCACTAGCTCAGAGAATCTAGACAGAACGTATGGTCCCAACGACTTGGGTCCGTTCATTGTCCACATCACACGAATCGAACCTGATCCGGCAGCCGGATTATCTCTAAGACCTATCAAAATTGGACTTCTTCTCACTAAGAACAACATTGAGAACATTGTTCGTGATGGTGTTAAGTCAGTAGGTAGAAATAGAGTTTCAATCGAATTTAAACGAGGTGAAGATGCTAACACATTTCTACAGCATAAATGCCTAAATGGTTGTAAGCTTAAAGCTAGTATCCCTGCTTTCAATGTTACAAGAATGAGTCTCGTCAGAGGCGTTCCTAAGGAGTGGTCTATGGTGGAACTCGTAGAATCTCTGGAATTACCCGAGAATTGTGGTAAAGTCCTCAAAGCGAGGAGACTCAACCGCAAAATAATTAATGAAGGTACTCCATCTTGGGTACCTACTCAATCTGTTGTCCTCACATTTAGTCGTCAAGTTTTGCCAAAACATATATATGCATATTATACATCAATGGTTGTTGAAAAATATCTCTTACCCACAATACAGTGTCACAGCTGCTGTAGATTTGGCCATGTTAAATTACAATGCAGAAGTAAACCCAGATGTTTCAAATGTGGTCAGGAACATTTTGGAGAAAGCTGTCAGTTAACAGGAAATGCTTTGTCCTGTATCCTGTGCACAGGCAAACATCAGGCTACATATAAAGACTGCCCAGAACACCAATGCCAACGCAACATTAATATTAATGGTTTCAGACGCGGTTTATCTGTGGAATCCAACCTATCAAATTTTACCTCGGATCTCATAACTGAAGTGGATAAGGGGCAGCAGATCGATGCTATTTATACTGATTTTAGTAGCGCATTTGATAAGGTGGACCACCAAATACTCATACAAAAGCTTTCACAGTATGGATTCGGGAATCCTTTGATAATGTGGTTTAAATCATATCTGGATCAGAGGCCTCAGACTGTTGTGGTCAATGGTTATGAATCGGAAACATACAACGCTAGATCCGGGGTACCACAGGGTTCTCACTTAGGGCCCCTGTTATTCTTGGCATTTATAAATGACGTCACGATGGAGATAAAACATTGCAAATACTCCTTGTTTGCTGATGACCTAAAAATTTATAAAACAATAAACTCGGATGCTGATATTAGGCTAATACAGGATGATCTTGATAGAGTAACAACTTGATGCAACGTCAATAAAATGACTCTCAACGCTGATAAATGTTACCACGTAAAATACTCCAGGAAGAAAAAACCACTTGTCTCTAGTTACATGATCGGTAGTGTGGTACTAAAAGAGTTACAGGAAATTAGAGACCTGGGAGTTACTATTGACAGCAAGTTAACTTTTGTATCACACGTAAACAACATTGTTAAAATAGCCGCGAAAGTACTAGGGTTTATCAGGGGCAACACTAAAGGGTTCTCCCAGAAAACTAAAATTGTGCTTTACAATGCGTTTGTGAGAAGTTGTGTTGAGTTTGCCAGCGTCATCTGGAATCCATCATATAGTGTCCACTCTCAACGCATTGAATGCATTCAGCGTGCCTTCACTCGACACCTTGCGTTCCATGCTAGTGGTATTTCACACAGGCAACCATACAACCAACGACTTGCCAAGTTTAAAATGATGTCTCTTCGCAGTAGGCGAGAAATACGCGACCAATGTTTTTTACATAACATAGTACATTATGAGGTGAAGTGCAGCAACCTACTTGACCGGGTCTGTCTTTCGGTTCCGATTAGATATCCCCGTCATTGCAAGAAGCGTAAAACATTTCATATCCCTTTCGCTAGAACACATCTCGGAAACCAAGCCCCCGTTGCTCGTATATGCGCAAAATATAATGAACTATCACGTTCTATACCTGGCATCGACATATTTTCCAATTCTTAGTGTCTTTAAAAAAAAACTCACCGATCATCTGTCGGTGAGTTCTTCCCCATAATAATTAAGTTAAGTTATATCTGTTATTTTGTTCCTTGTGTGGTATTTGACTGTTTACATGTTTTTTAGTTTTTAGTGAATGTTGTGTGCACTTGTCATAGATGTACGTATAAGTCAATGTGAGCTAGTTATATATTATTTGTGTATGTCTCTATATGTATATTGTAAGTGTACGTAAATAAATAAATAAATAAATAAATAAACATTAAAATAATGATGTCAGAAAATAATATATCATATATTGAGGCCGCAAATATAGTTCCCCCAGTGCGCAAAGCTTACTCCTATGCTGACATCTCAGCCACAATGTTCGCCCCAGTGCAGGAGATTCCATTAAATAGGCCTCCTGTACTGAACCCCAGCAAATCCTATAGGAAAACTACTTTCTCTTCACCACGCCCCAGACCGCCTCCCTCCAAAGGCTTCAACAAACAAGCCCATAGCGCTATTGTTAATCCCCCCTCATTTTCCTCACCCAATGGAAGTGCTCTGCACAATCAAATTAAGTTCTCCACAGAGGACCTCATTGAAATAGTAACAAGCTTAATTAATAACTGTGTGCTGAAACCTCACACAAACATACCGAACAACGTTGCTCAAAAAATAGAAAAATTTACTTCCCACTTTAATGTTCATAATGGCTCAGATAGTCCAATGGAACAGCAGGAGTGTTAAAAATAAAAAAATCGAAATAACCTCACTCATAAAACACCACCATCCCGTCATAGTTGCCCTCTCTGAGACATGGCTGAGGCCTGAGTCTTCTTTCAGAATTCCGGGCTTCGCCTGTCTTCGGGATGACAGACATGATGGACATGGTGGTTGTGCATTACTCATTAAAAAATCCCTAGTATATTCTCAAATTCCCCTGTCTATAAATTCACAAAATATTAACATAGTTGCAGCTCGAATTTTAAATAAAACATTTGTTTCTATCTATATACCTTATCCTAATAATAATATCAAAGATGAATTAGTATCTCTGCTCCTTCAACTCCCTACACCTCTAATCTTATTGGGAGATTTTAACTGCCATCACATCTCTTGGGGCTGCTATTACAGTGGAAACTCTCTGTCGAGATGTCACTCTTACCTTTAAGTCATCGCCATGTACTCGTTTTTTTTTTCTCCAAATTATAAATTACATTATTTGTTGTATTTTATAAATCTATACTAATATTATAAAGAGGTAAAGTTTGTAAGTTTGTAAGTTTGTAAGTTTGTAACAATTTTTTGAAATGGGGTAATCTTCGGAACTACTGGACCGATTTTAAAAATTCTTTCACCAATAGAATGCTACGTTATCGGGGAGTGCTATAGGCTATATTTTATATTTATATCATATATAACTACTGAGATATCGCGGGTTTTCTCTTACAGGTCAGACCGAAAAACTTACTTATTCGCATGCGCTGCCTCAACCATTGCGTATAACTGAAATAAATGTATGGAGGCTTTTTGAACCTTTAAAAGTTCTACAAAAAAGTCCGCGACACCATATATCTATCTTTTATATTTTAGCAGATATAGTACCTTTAGTACTTTAATAAATTATTTAAATTTTAAACTAAGGTTTACGTCATTATTTACACAACTAAACTTAAATCCTTATCAAAATAAATTATTTAATAATCACAAAGATATTATAGAGATAAGATTTGCCCTTTACAGTATGTTAATTAGTTATATAGTTTCGGAGATAATACAAAATTTCTGAAAGTCGCAGAAATGCCGCTATTTGACGCCCCGCGGTTTCAATTACGTGGTTCCCGTTCCCGTATGAATATGAGGACCAAACATAGTCTATGACACTCGCAAATAATGTAGCTTTCTATTGGTAAAAGAATTTTCCAAATCGGTCCAGTAGATCCAGAGATTACCCCCGACAACCACACAAACTTTACCTCTTTATAGTATTAGCATAGAAGTCGCTTGGGAAATTATAGTCTTTTTGTCATTGCACCACGCACAAAAGGCTGGACCAATTTTGCTGAGGGTAGGGATAGGATAGAGGTAGGGAAGGGGTAGAATAGAGGTAGGGTAGGGGTAATTTAGGGAAAGTGTAGGGTAGGGTAGGGTAGGGTACGGATAAGGTAGGGGTAGTGTAGGGTAGGGGAAAGGTAGAGGTAGGGGAAGGATATGGAACGTATAGGGTAGGGGAGGAGTAGGATAGGGGTAGGGTAGGGTACGGGTAGGGTAGGGATAAGGTAGGGGTAGGGAAGGGTTAGGGTTAGCGGTAGGGTAGGAATAAGGTAGGGGTAGGGTAGGGGTAGATTAGGGGTAGGGTAGGATAGGGTATGGATAGGTTACGGGTAGGGTTAGGGTAGGGTAAGGTGGGGGGGAAGGAAGGGTTAGCGTTAGCGGTAGGGTAGGAGTAAGGTAGGGGTAGGGTAGGGTAGGGTTGGGTAGGTTTACGAGCAGGATAAGGTAGAGGTAGAGAAGTTTACATCAATTTTTACGCGGACGAAGTCGCGGGCGTCCGCTAGTGTTAAATATTATTACATAAATGTGATTCAAGCTCATGAAGAAGTTTTATTGTCTATCTGCCCCCGTGCCAAATTAGAGCATATTATACCTAATATTATTAAATTGCAACTGTACATTTTGATTACAGGTTGTTAGAGGACCAAATTTGGAAATTCTTGACATTGTTGCTCGTTGGCCTGGGCGAGAACATGATAGTCGAATCTTTTAACTCTAGATCTACAGTTACAATAAAATTAGTAGAAGGTTTGATACAAGGAGTTTTGTAGGCGATAGTGTTTATGCAAGTGAACCTTATTTATTAACCCTACTCCCAATTCTACTGATGAAAGATATAATAAAGCTCAGGTAAAAACTAGGAATTCTGTATAAAGGCTCTTTGGATAATGGAAAAAAGATTTCCTTGTCCGCACAAAATAGAATATGTGCCCACAATTATAGTAGCTTGTGCAGTTTTGTATAATTTTGCTATAAAATATAAAGATCCTGAGCCTCCAGTCAGTAATTCCTAAAAGAATAACGCCCCAACCAAATGAAACACAAAGTTCATATAGTGTTCCAGGATTTGCTGTAAGACGAGGAATTATTACAAGGCATTTTTCATATTTTTTTTACCATACCTTTAATTATATGTTTTTGGCCTCTCTAGAAGTGCAGCTAGTTCTATATTATGACGAATTTTTATATTAAGACGAAATGCGTATTTTCTTCATATGGGCCATATATCAGTAAATAGGCTCAATTATAATTGGGGTACAGATAAATTTTTTAATTTGCCTTTTAAACTATTCATGTCCCGGGACCGATTTCTGTTAATACTTCGAAATCTAACGTTTCCGATAGTAATTCATACAGTGACACTGAGCCTAATAGATATTGCAAACCAATAATAGATTTTTTCAATTCACTTACAAAAACTTTAGTCAATCCACCAAAAAATTTAACAATTGACGAGAGTGTTGTACTGTGGCGAGGACGATTAAGAATTAGACAACTTATTAAAGGCAAAAGGCATAAGTATGGAATTAAATTATATGTATTTACAGATACAAATGGCATAACGCAGAAAATGCATATGTATCGTGGATCAGATGATGCTTTACTTAAAGGCAAAGGCCATGCTGATAAAGTAGTAATGATGCTTTTTTTTATTTTTTATTCTTCACAAGTTAGCCCTTGACTACAATCTCACCTGATGGTAAGTGATGATGCAGTCTAAGATGGAAGCGGGCTAACTTGTTAGGAGGATGAAAATCCACACCCCTTTCGGTTTCTACACGGCATCGTACCGGAACGCTAAATCGCTTGGCGGTACGTCTTTGCCGGTAGGGTAGTAACTAGCCACGGCTGACGCCTCCCACCAGCCAGACCTGGACAAATTAAGAAAATCTCAATCTGCCCAGCCAGGGATCGAACCCAGGACCTCCGTTTTGTAAATCCACCGCGCATACCACTGCGCCACGGAGGCCGTCAAAAAGGAGGTGTTTATGGAAGATTACCTAAACACAGGGCGCTCTCTATACAGACAACTTTTACAACAGTGTGACACTAGCAGAAAAGTTGTTGCAACAACGTACATATTTAACAGGCACGCTTAGAGCTAATCGAGCAAGGAATCCAGTGATAACTAAGTCGAAGATCGCTAGAGGTACATTGCTTACTAGATATAATGCACGTGGTGTATGCGTCACCAATTATAGGGATAAAAGGAATGTATTGATGATTTCGACTGAACATCACTCTGATTTCGTTGAATCTAGTAACAGTCATGGTCAGGTTAAACTGAAACCAAAAGTTATAGTAGAATATAACAAATATATGAATGGTGTTGATCTAAAAGATCAAATGCTATCATATTATCAGTCATATAAAAAGTCAACCAGATCATATAAAAAAATAGTAATACACGTAATGGAAGTTATGAACTGTTTCAAGATGTTCAATGAAAAAAAGAAACGGTCAGGTTACAATAGTAGATCCATGTCATTTTTCGATTTCCGGCTAAATGTAGTAAAAATGTTATTAAAAAAGTTTGACACACCGACTGACAGACTAACTGAGACTGAGGTATCCAATAGACCTACTTCATCATCGCAACGCGTCCAATACAATAGCTTACTTGCCTAAAAATGATAAAAACAAAACCAAAAGAAAAGACTGTGCGCACTGCTTAAAAAAGTGAAATATTCGCAAAGCAACGTTATTTTATTGTCCCTTATGCATTAGAAAACCTGGGTTATGTATACCTTGCTTTCTCAAAGATTAGTTATGTATACCATGATTTCTCAAAGATCCCATGAAAGAAATGGGACCACCTCGGTAATACATGCAAACAAAAAAAAAATATTCAAATCGGTCCAGTAGTTTTCAAGTAAACGAGTTACATGCATAAAAAAAAAATTGATTTTGATTTTTTGACCTGATTTTGTGAAATCTGTTAAAAAAATGTCGGCAAGTTAGATAGTTCAACAATAAAAACTATTTGAAAAAAAAATAACAAAACAATCAAAAAAATATTTGAAACAAATGTATTTTCTTTCTAATTCCTATTGACTTTGTACACGGAGCATAAAAAATAGGTAAACCATACCGCTGCTGTACCTACCAATAAATTGCTCAGTAATACATTGTTATTGTTTACCTATTTTTACTGGAAAAATACTAAGTATTGCGCTATTGATTTTTTACACATTAGTTCCCGCCAGTTTGCCGACAAAAGGGCGGCAGCCGTCCGGGCTATGCCTTCAAATTGCCCCGTCGTAATATTACAACAAATATTTTTTCGTAATAATATGTTATATAATAGTTGGTGGCCTTGAAAATTCTCTGAAATGTTATATCCATGCTTTAATTTACGCAGTTAGTTACGATAGAACTTGAAGCCGCCACAAAAAAAAACAAATGTCTGTGGGTAGAATCTAATGTCAATGTCAATTGAAAAGTTTTATCATCTGTTGTGCCGTTTGCGATCTTTTCTTTCCCTGTCGGTGTCGACGAGCGACTGCGCAAATTTTGCAATGAGGTAAGTACATGTTTTATTGATTTATTCTTTTATCCATTTGACTCCTAAATGGACGACTTCACGTAACGGACGACGTCACGTAACGGATACAATCGTATCGTATCCGTTACGTGACATGTAAAAAATAAAACGCAATAGGCGAGTAGAGCACACATTATCATGCTCCGCGCGATAGAGGAATATAAAGATTTTTTAAATCGGTTCAGTACTTTCGGAGTCTATTCAATACATACAAACAATCAAACCTTCCCTCTTTATAATACGTATTAGTAAAGATAACAATATTTAATATTCCTTTTTTTTTAATATCAACCATACGAAATCGAGCTCTTCTCTCGTTGCAGAGGGAGGTGCAGTGCCGTGAGTGATATTATTTTTCTTTTTTCTCGAGGGACCACTTACTGGTCTCAGCTTTTTCTGTCATGGCCAAGTCAGTCAGTCAGTCAGTTGGCTTGACTAGCGCAAGAATATTTATGGTGGCAAGAGCCCAGTTTATTATATTACTTTTTCCAGTTATTAAACTGTGATGAATGTCATAAAATGTTATATTTTTTCAGTGAAGCATCGCAACCTAACACCACCACCCCGGTGGGGCAGAAACGCCCCGGATCCCCGGGGGATCAATCGGAGCCTAAAAGGCCAAAAAGGTATTCCATCTGTCAATTACTGATTCTGTAGTCACCTTTTATGCCGATCAATTAATAAACATTATGACTAATATTCACTTTTTATCACGGAAGGACATCTATAGACCGGGCACCGGAGCCTGAACCGACCCCGTCCACTTCCGCAGCTGCCGATACTGCAGATGCTGCTGCGGCAGCTATACAAGCAGGTACTTTTTTATTGAAAGAATATTTGCACTGTGATATTTGCACATCTAGACTGTGATAGGAGTGGGTATGAGAACCATCTCTAGGTGTTGAGTTTAGCCTCTGTACCACTGAGCTATTGAGGCTCAAGTTGTGAAAAATTATCATACCATTTTATGTTTTGAAGTCTTAAAATAAACATGCCCAAAATATAATGTTATCTCTATTATGTTTTGTTTCACAGATACAAACAGATCTATGGGTATCCAGCCCTGAGGCGAGTCCGGCGCCATCTACGGTGGCAATGGGCTAATCACCAAGGTCATGGGTTGATTCCCATGACCGTGTTGATGAGCCCATTAATAAACTCCTGAATAGAGTTCCCCTAAAACCAGGTCTTAATAGCCACCTATTCACATCCCTCCAGAAATTTAGCAGTGAAAATGATGAGTAAAATATGTGTATTTTAAGTTTTGATGAAATGTCAATAAGAAAGCATTTTTTTTTTATACCTTACAAGTTAGCCCTTGACTACAATCTCACCTGATGTAAGTGTAATAAGTGATGATGCAATCTAAGATGGAAGTGGGCTAACTTGTTAGGAGGAGGATGAAAATCCACACTTCTTTCGGTTTCTACACGACATCGTACCGGAACGCTAAATTCGCTTGTACGTCTTTGCCGGTAGGGTGGTAACTAGCCACGGCCGAAGCCTCCCACCAGCCAAAGGCCAAACATAAAGGCAAAGGCCATGCTGATAAAGTAGTAATAATGCTTATGGAAGATTACCTAAACACAGGGCGCTCTCTATACAGACAACTTTTACAACAGTGTGACACTAGCAGAACAGTTGTTGCAACAACGTACATATTTAACAGGCACGCTTAGAGCTAATCGAGCAAGGAATCCAGTGATAACTAAGTCGAAGAACGCTGAACATCACTCTGATTTCGTTGAATCTAGTAACAGTCATGGTCAGGTTAAACTGAAACCAAAAGTTATAGTAGAATATAACAAATATATGAATGGTGTTGATCTAAAAGATCAAATGCTATCATATTATCAGTCATATAAGAAGTCAACCAGATGGTATAAAAAAAATAGTAATACACGTAATGCAAGTTATGCTCCTGAACTGTTTCAAGATGTTCAATGAACAAAAGAAACGGTCAGGTGACAATAGTAGATCCATGTCATATTTCGATTTCCGGCTAAATGTAGTAAAAATGTTATTAAAAAAGTTTGACACACCGACTGACAGACTAACTGAGACTGAGGTATCCAATATAGACCTTCTACATCATCGCAACGCGTCCATACAATAGCTTACTTGCCTAAAAATGATAAAAACAAAACCAAAAGAAAAGACTGTGTGCGCACTGCTTAAAAAAGCGAAATATTCGCAAAGCAACGGTATTTTATTGTCCCTTATGCATTAAAAACCTGGGTTATGTATACCTTGCTTTCTCAAAGATTAGTTATGTATACCATGATTTCTCAAAGATCCCATGAAAGAAATGGGACCACCTCGGTAATACCCATGCAAACAAAAAAAAAATATTCAAATCGGTCCAGTAGTTTTCGAGTAAACGAGTTACATACATAAAAAAAAATGTTTTGATTTTGATTTTTTGACCTGATTTTGTGAAGTCTGTTAAAAAAAATGTCGGCAAGTTAGATAGTACAACAATAAAAACTATTTGAAAAAAAAAATAACAAAACAAACAAAAAATAACAAACTAAACAAAAAAATATTTGAAACAAATGTATTTTCTTTCTAATTCCTATTGACTTTGTACACGGAGCATAAAAAATAGGTAAACCATACCGCTGCTGTACCTACCAATAAATTGCTCAGTAATACATTGTTATTGTTTACCTATTTTTACTGGAAAAATACTAAGTATTACGCTATTCTTTTTTTACACATTAGTTCCCGCCAGTTTGCCGACAAAAGGGCGGCAGCCGTCCGGGCTATGCCTTCAAATTGCCCCGTCGTAATATTACAACAAATATTTTTTCGTAATAATATGTTATATAATAGTTGGTGGCCTTGAAAATTCTCTGAAATGTTATATCCATGCTTTAATTTACGCAGTTAGTTACGATAGAACTTGAAGCCGCCACAAAAAAAAACAAATGTCTGTGGGTAGAATCTAATGTCAATGTCAATTGAAAAATTTTATCATCTGTTGTGCCGTTTGCGATCTTTTCTTTCCCTGTCGGTGTCGACGAGCGACTGCGCAAATTTTGCAATGAGGTAAGTACATGTTTTATTGATTAATTATTTTATACATTTGACTCCTAAATGGACGACTTCACGTAACGGACGACGTCACGTAACGGATACAATCGTATCGTATCCGTTACGTGACATGTAAAAAAATAAAACGCAATAGGCGAGCAGAGCACACATTATCATGCTCCGCGCGATAGAGGAATATAAAGATTTTTTAAATCGGTTCAGTACTTTCGGAGTCTATTCAATACATACAAACAATCAAACCTTCCCTTTTTATAATACGTATTAGTAAAGATAACAATATTTAATATTCCTTTTTTTTTAATATCAACCATACGAAATCGAGCTCTTCTCTCGTTGCAGAGGGAGGTGCAGTGCCGTGAGTGATATTATTTTTCTTTTTTCTCGAGGGACCACTTACTGGTCTCAGCTTTTTCTGTCATGGCCAAGTCAGTCAGTCAGTCAGTTGGCTTGACTAGCGCAAGAATATTTATGGTGGCAAGAGCCCAGTTTATTATATTACTTTTTCCAGTTATTAAACTGTGATGAATGTCATAAAATGTTATATTTTTTCAGTGAAGCATCGCAACAGAAAACCACCACCCCGGTGGGGTAGAAACGCCCCGGATCCCCGGGGGATCAATCGGAGCCTAAAAGGCCAAAAAGGTATTCCATCTGTCAATTACTGATTCTGTAGTCACCTTTTATGCCTATCAATTAATAAACATTATGACTAATTTTCACTTTTTATCACGGAAGGACATCTATAGACCGGGCACCGGAGCCTGAACCGACCCCGTCCACTTCCGCAGCTGCCGATACTGCAGATGCTGCAGATGCTGCTGCGGCAGCTATACAAGCAGGTACTTTTTTTATTGAAAGAATATTTGCACTGTGATATTTGCACATCTAGACTGTGATAGGAGTGGGTATGAGAACCATCTCTAGGTGTTGAGTTTAGCCTCTGTACCACTGAGCTATTGAGGCTCAAGTTGTGAAAAATTATCATACCATTTTATGTTTTGAAGTGTTAAAATAAACATGCCCAAAATATAATGTTATCTCTATTGTGTTTTGTTTCACAGATACAAACAGATCTATGGGTATCCAGCCCTGAGGCGAGTCCGGCGCCATCTACGGTGGCAATGGGTTGATTCCCATGACCGTGTTGATGAGCCCATTAATAAATTCCTGAATAGAGTTCCCCTAAAACCAGGTCTTAATAGCCACCTATTCACATCCCTCCAGAAATTTAGCAGTGAACAAAATGATGAGTAAAATATGTGTATTTTAAGTTTTGATGAAATGTCAATAAGAAAGCATTTTTTTTTTTATTCTTTACAAGTTAGCCCTTGACTACAATCTCACCTGCTGGTAAGTGATGATGCAGTCTAAGATGGAAGTGGGCTAACTTGTTAGGAGGAGGATGAAAATCCACACTCCTTTCGGTTTCTACACGACATCGTACCGGAACGCTAACGGTACGTTCACACGGAGACACGATTTGCCGAATCTTATTTTCATCGGATCTGGAAAAACCGAATGTTGTATTCACACAGCACATCTTGTTTGGCCGTATCCGACGGCCTCGTATCGGGATCTCGTGTGAACTCACCATCCGGCTTTTATTAGCAAGAGCGCGCACAGTTCCTCACGTTGATTTGGAAGCGATGGACGTGAACAGTCTTGCTATACTATACTGCATACCTACCATCAACTGTAATAGCGACTCAACTGCAGACCTAAACTGAACTGCTTCGAATTTTCGTACCACGAAGTCCTATATCCGACCAATTGACGCTGTAGCGAAAAATAACCTAAACTGAGTCGCTAACGGAATCCATTCATACGGTTTCTCGTACTATGAAGTCATCTTGTAACCTAAACTGTATCGTTAAGCTGTCAAACTGAGCCGACCAAATAAAGTTACTTATAATGTGGCTGGAACTGAATCGTTTTCACGTATTTTACTTATAATTGTTTAAAAATGAATAAGTTAGTATTAGTATTGGTAAATAAATAATTTCTGGAAGCTTGTAGTGATGTTTGATGAACAATACGATGAACTTTTCGATTTTATGAAAAACGATAGTGAAATAAGTACGCGTAAACAAAGACGACGCTTCATTTGGGAACAAAAGGATCCTTTGTTTGATTTATAGTGGATGTTTATAGAAATGGTGCTAATTTTATATGCCGTATGTGCTAATGTTTTAAAAACAAAATCGACAGATTTGTCGCTAAACCAAGAAGTGCGTAATGTGGTGCAGTGTATTTGCAATGCGTGCAGTAGGTAAGTGCAGTGTATTAATAAAAAATAGGTACGTTGTGCTTTCTGTGCCAGATTAAAGTTTCATAAATTAATATATTTAAACAACTTTTTGACGAAATATTAGGGTCATTTAAAGCCAAATGTTCTGGCTTGAGAAGTGTAAATATAGATCTAACCTGTAGACCTCTATGTCTCGTGTTTCTCTGTAAAAAATACCACTTAAAATTCTTGTATTGAAGTGGTAGGTAGGTACTTATGTCAGTCCACCTACACTGCGTATTAATTCGTAACTGATATTATACTAACAGCATACATTATTTGTTAAGTAATTTAACTATAATACTTAAGGTAAACTAACAATTTAAAGTTAAAACCAAAATAAATTCAAAGTTCGTGCTTTTTTTTTGACTTTTTGTAGCGTTGTCTCTCTCAAACATATTGCTATTCAACCGCAGATCAGAGACAAATGTCGATCATTCATTCACAATAGACGATTCAAATGCTATTCAGTTTAGGAGATGTCATGGTACGAATTAAAAGCGATTCAATATAGGCACCGAAGTTGAATAGCGTCGGATTTGGATCGCTAGGTTAAAGTTGATAGTAGCCCTCCTGGTATTATCGCCGTCAGCGTCGTAGAAAAAGATTGTGGTTAAACCCAATAGTACAAAGAAGATCAACAGTTGGTGCCTTTACAACTCTAATGCAGCAGTTAAGAAATGATCCACAAAAATTTTTTAACTACTTTAGAATGACTATACCTACATTTGATAATCTTTTGAAAAAAGTGGAAAAAGATTTGAAAAAGCGTGATACAAATATGAGGAAAAGCATTAGACCAGAAGAAAAATTAGCGATATGTATAAGGTAATATTGAAATACTGTATTTTATTATAATTAAATTTATTAAAAATATGATTAAGACATTATAGACAATCGCTTGGTAGGTACACAGTTTGAAGTTTCCCAACTACATATTATGAAAGTCTGGTAAATCAGAAGCATTCGATTGAATACTTTGAGACTCTGGTGATGCTTGGTACTGCGATGTAAAATAGCCTTGTGATTGTGCCACATTTGGTTGATAGTTGTATGTTGATGAGTGTGCAGGAGACCATTCATTTCGGTTCTTTATATTTTGCAATAAATTTAAGACGCCTGATTGAAATTCTAATGTTTGATTATCGTTTAGCGTTGCCAATGATGGAAGTAGACTTTTAAAGAAAAACAAATTACGGTCTTCTTTCATTTCTTCCTTCTTGTTGCATTCCATTTGATAATCTATAAACTCACTCATTTTCTTATCAAACACGTTTAAATTCTGCCTCGATGGTTTGCTTTTTTTTCTTTTTGAACCACCTACTAAATTTTCATTATCAATTTCTTGTTGACTTTCATCTGTAGCATCTTGATTATTTGCAAAATCTTCACCGAATAAATTGTCCTGAGCCATCGCACTGTCATGGGTAACATCTGATGTAACTGTAGCGGCTGTACTATCGTCTGCTGGGTTTGGTGTAACAATAGTTGCACTATCATGTGTGTCAGCTGGCGACACAATTTTTTTTAAGAACAACATTTGACGATGATAAACGTAGGCTCTCGGACATGTCGCAGACGATCCTGATTTTTTTGATTTCTTTTTCTCATTAATACTCCTCATCCAGCTGTCTCTAATATTAGTCCACTTCTTTACGATCGATTTAGCTGAAAAATATAATTAAATTTACTTGCAGATATATGGCTTCTGGGTGTTCATACAAGGATTTACATTACGCCTACCGAGTCGGAGTGTCTACGATCAGTAACATTATTAAGGAAGTAACGAATGCTATTTGGAACAATTTGCATGGGGAGTTTATGACATTACCCAACACAATATCTGACTGGGAATATATCGCCAATGGATTTAATACTAGAGCAAACTTTCCCCATTGCATTGGTGCAGTGGACGGTAAACATATTAGGATAAAAAAGCCAAACAACAGTGGTTCCATGTTTATGAATTACAAAGATTTCTTTTCCATCGTATTATTAGCAGTGGTTGATTCATATTATAAATTTACATACATCTGTGTGGGCTCGTATGGAAAAGAATGCGATTCGACAATATTCAAGGAGTGTACTTTTTGGAAAAAACTAATAGATGGTGATTTGCAATTACCGGCAGCATGTCCACTGACAAACGATTCCGATTTATCGATTCCGTTTGTAGTAATAGGCGATGAAGGTTTTGGCTTGCATCAACATTTGATGAGACCTTACGGCGGAAACCATTTGGATAGAAACAAAAGAATATATAACTACAGATTAACCAGAGCTCGACGCTATGTTGAGTGCGCCTTTGGGATATTAGCTAACAAGTGGCGAATATTTCATCGTCCACTGGATGTTGATACCAGCACAGCAATATCGATTGTAAAGGCTTGCACTGTACTTCATAATTTTATAATAGATATGGAAGGTGTACAGTCGAACATAGAAACAACAAGCAATGTATCATCAGTGGTTAACGTGTTCACAGATGCACCCAATGAACAAAATAGTACACGAGGTGGACGATGTGCTAATGTTATACGATCTGAATTCACAAATTATTTTATTTCTACAGCAGGAGCTGTGCCTTGGCAAGATGAATCAATCTAACGTTAATTTTGTAACACACTGCTAATGTACAAATACTTAACCTGTTTACTTTAAAAAATTACAAACTTACCATAATCCTGCCTGTTTTTCTCCTCCATTTCTTCAAAATCTTCATTTAAATTTATACATATTTCTCGCCAGCCAGCAGTTCTCAAGTTTTTATCCTTGTATATTTCGAGAGTTTTGTCCCATAAAACTGGCCGATTTTGGACAAGAGAAATTAAATTTTCAACGTTTATATTTTTCGTCGTCATAGCGAGCGGTCAGTCAAAGCGGGCGAAAAGAACTGGCGACTGGCAAGCGCACGTGCAGTGTGTCCCTCCCGCCCACCCCTCCTTCCCAGCTTGTGCGACGCATTCGGTTTCAAGATCCGACAAAAAACCGAATCTACCCCTGCGTGTATCGTATGAACGCATCTATTGAATGCCCTATACCACTGTATCGGATCTGCATTTTGCAGTATCGCCGGATCGGTTTGTAGTCGCAAAATCGGATGTCAACTTCAGCAAGATTCGGCTTTTTTGTCGTGTCTTGAAACCGAATGCATGTGTGAACTCCTTCATTGAAATACTTATGCCACTAAACCGAATCCTGCAAAAAACCGATTCGGTAGCACGCCGTGTGAACGTGGCGTAAATTCGCTTGTACGTCTTTGCCGGTAGGGTGGTAACTAGCCACGGCTGACGCCTCCCACCAGCCAGACCTGGACAAATTAAGAAAATCTCAATCTGCCCAGCCAGGGATCGAACCCAGGACCTCCGTTTTGTAAATCCACCGCGCATACCACTGCGCCACGGAGGCCGTCAAAAAGGAGGTGCTTATGGAAGATTACCTAAACACAGGGCGCTCTCTCTATACAGACAACTTTAACAATAGTGTGACACTAGCAGAAAAGTTGTTGCAACAACGTACATATTTAACAGGCACGCTTAGAGCTAATCGAGCAAGGAATCCAGTGATAACTAAGTCGAAGATCGCTAGAGGTACATTGCTTACTAGATATAATGCACGTGGTGTATATGGTCACCAATTATAGGGATAAAAGGAATGTATTGATGATTTCGACTGAACATCACTCTGATTTCGTTGAATCTAGTAACAGTCATGGTCAGGTTAAACTGAAACCAAAAGTTATAGTAGAATATAACAAATATATGAATGGTGTCGATCTAAAAGATCAAATGCTATCATATTATCAGTCATATAAGAAGTCAACCAGATGGTATAAAAAAATAGTAATACACGTAATGCAAGTTATGCTCCTGAACTGTTTCAAGATGTTCAATGAACAAAAGAAACGGTCAGGTGACAATAGTAGATCCACGTCATTTTTCGATTTCCGGCTAAATGTAGTAAAAATGTTATTAAAAAAGTTTGACACACCGACTGACAGACTAACTGAGACTGAGGTATCCAATAGACCTTCTACATCATCGCAACGCGTCCAATACAATAGCTTACTTGCCTAAAAATGATAAAAACAAATCCAAAAGAAAAGACTGTGCGTACTGCTTAAAAAAGCGAAATTCGCAAAGCAACGATATTTTATTGTCCCTTATGCATTAAAAAACCTGAGTTATGTATACCTTGCTTTCTCAAAGATTAGTTATGTATACCATGATTTGTCAAAGATCCCATGAAAAAAATGGGACCACCTCGGTAATACCCATGCAAACAAAAAAAAAATATTCAAATCGGTCCAGTAGTTTTCGAGAAAACGAGTTACATACATAAAAAATCATTTTTTGATTTTTTGACCTGATTTTGTGAAGTCTGTTAAAAAAATGTCGGCAAGTTAGATAGTTCAACAATAAAAACTATTTGAAAAAAAAAAATATTTGAAACAAATGTATTTTCTTTCTAATTCCTATTGACTTTGTACACGGAGCATAAAAAATAGGTAAACCATACCGCTGCTGTACCTACCAATAAACTGCTCAGTAATAAATTGTTATTGTTTACCTATTTTTACTGGAAAAATACTAAGTATTGCGCTATTGTTTTTTTTACACATTAGTTGCCGCCAGTTTGCCGACAAAAGGGCGGCAGCCGTCCGGGCTATGCCTTCAAATTGCCCCGTCGTAATATTACAACAAATATTTTTTCGTAATAATATGTTATATAATAGTTGGTGGCCTTGAAAATTCTCTGAAATGTTATATCCATGCTTTAATTTACGCAGTTAGTTACGATAGAACTTGAAGCCGCCACAAAAAAAAACAAATGTCTGTGGGTAGAATCTAATGTCAATGTCAATTGAAAAATTTTATCATCTGTTGTGCCGTTTGCGATATTTTCTTTCCCTGTCGGTGTCGACGAGCGACTGCGCAAATTTTGCAATGAGGTAAGTACATGTTTTATTGATTAATTATTTTATCCATTTCACTCCTAAATGGACAATACGCGACCGGTTGCGGTCGCGTATCGTATCCGTTACGTGACATGTAAAAAAATAAAACGCAATAGGCGAGCAGAGCACACATTATCATGCTCCGCGCGATAGAGGAATATAAAGATTTTTTAAATCGGTTCAGTACTTTCGGAGTATATTCAATACATACAAACAATCAAACCTTCCCTCTTTATAATACGTATTAGTAAAGATAACAATATTTAATATTTCTTTTTTTTAATATCAACCATACGAAATCGAGCTCTTCTCTCGTTGCAGAGGGAGGTGCAGTGCCGTGAGTGATATTATTTTTCTTTTTTCTCGAGGGACCACCTTACTGGTCTCAGCTTTTTCTGTCATGGCCAAGTCAGTCAGTCAGTCGGTCAGTTGGCTTGACTAGCGCAAGAATATTTATGGTGGCATGAGCCCAGTTTATTATATTACTTTTTCCAGTTATTAAACTGTGATGAATGTCATAAAATGTTATATTTTTTAAGTGAAGCATCGCAACCTACCACCACCACCCCGGTGGGGCAGAAACGCCCCGGATCCCCGGGGGATCAATCTGAGGCTAAAAGGCCAAAAAGGTATTCCATCTGTCAATTACTGATTCTGTAGTCACCTTTTATGCCGATCAATTAATAAACATTATGACTAATTTTCACTTTTTATCACGGAAGGACATCTATAGACCGGGCACCGGAGCCTGAACCGACCCCGTCCACTTCCGCAGCTGCCGATGCTGCAGATGCTGCAGATGCTGCTGCGGCAGCTATACAAGCAGGTACTTTTTTTATTGAAAGAATATTTGCACTGTGATATTTGCACATCTAGACTGTGATAGGAGTGGGTATGAGAACCATCTCCAGGTGTTGAGTTTAGCCTCTGTACCACTGAGCTATTGAGGCTCAAGTTGTGAAAAATTATCATACCATTTTATGTTTTGAAGTGTTAAAATAAACATGCCCAAAATATAATGTTATCTCTATTGTGTTTTGTTTCACAGATACAAACAGATCTATGGGTATCCAGCCCTGAGGCGAGTCCGGCGCCATCTACGGTGGCAATGGGTTGATTCCCATGACCGTGTTGATGAGCCCATTAATGACTGGGTCATGGACGACTCCGAAGAGTGCGATTCCGTCTTGACATTTTGATGCACGCGTCTTAATTCATTGTAAACTTTTTTTCACCAAGATGTCTGCCTCTACTTACCAAAAAATATAAAAGAAAGAATTACAACTTCTGCAAAAATCTAAGTTGCTTTCAACGCTGCCACAAAGTCATTAACAAATTCTGGCGACTGTAATCTTCGAGAAAACACTCGTGCGCTTCGGTCGACTCAAAAAGACAAAGGAAAAAGGAGCGAAGACGCCATTTCGGTGCTCGACGGTGATGCCAACAATCTACTCAAAGTGAGCCAGTTCCTTAACCACCCTTATCTTACTAATGTGGTCCCGGTTTCAAATTGTTGCAACTATATTGTTTCGAAGGTCTCAATCAATCACGTGCTTTTCGCGAGCGCTTATGCCCTAATTATTAACAGTTTAAACATAAATACTAATATGTCCAATGTATAAGAACTCAGTTATTAATAGTAATATCGAACTTTTTCAGGCCCCATGTCTGGCTCGACGCCTTAAATCTTTAGGGTTTGCCCGCAGGCCTTCCATAGTCTCACGAAAAGGAATATGCGCCCAGGAGATATCAGTGGTGTTACCTCAGGGGACGTTGACATCTTGGTATGGAGAGACGCTATTAAGATGGCCATGGCCATGTTCTCTACATATCATGGCAACGTCAGCAAACTTTCAAAAGATCCTCCAAACCCATACTGATATTGGATTACAATATTATGATGGAAAGTAGCGAAAGCGGACAAGGGTTTGGTACAAAAAAAGTTTTTAGAGACTTCTCAACGTCTCCGTGCTAAATTCATAAGTCATTCACAGACAAGTATATTCTTCTTCTTCTCCTCCAATTAAGCATCGTAACTTGTGATCGTTTCCGGGTTCCGATTTTTCGAGCCGCCAATTTGACTACTGCGACGTGTTCCCTTTGTTGTCGCATTGTTGTCGGTCTGCAAATATAGAACTGTTATTGATCATACTGACCATACTGATATTGGATTACAATATTATGATGGAAAATAGCGAAAGTGGACAAGGGTTTGATACAAAAAGGTTTTCAGAGACTTCTCAACGTTTCAGTGCTAAATTCATATGTCATTCACAGACAAGTATGTTCTTCTTCTCGACCAATTAAGCATCGTAACTTTCGTATAAACCAGAATTGTACGATAATTTTCCAAATTGCCACTAGGAGAACTTTAGAAGAAAAGTCAAAAGGTATGAGAAATGAACTTTTCAAGACATTTTTGTAAGACATCTGTCTAGATAAAAAAGCGTGAGACCACGACTTTTGATATTTGACGGAGCAGCATGTCATTCATATCTTTCCATCTGTCTAGATAAAAAAGCGTGGGACCACGACTTTTGATATTTGACGGAGCAGCATGTCATTTATATGTTTCCATCTGTCTAGATAAAAAAGCGTGGGACCACGACTTTTGATATTTGACGGAGCAGCATGTCATTTATATGTTTCCATCTGTCTAGATAAAAAAGCGTGGGACCACGACTTTTGATATTTGACGGAGCAGCATGTCATTTATATGTTTCCATCTGTCTAGATAAAAAAGCGTGGGACCACGACTTTTGATATTTGACGGAGCACCATGTCATTTATATCTTTCCATCGTCGATTTATCTGACTCACTTGGCATACATTTGTACTATTTACCGTCAAACACTACACTTGAACTGCAGCAGACGGAGCCGTCTGTCGATCGTTTGTGCACCATTGGGATGCTGAAGTTTTTTCCAGCGTTTTAGTTGAAATGTTTGACACACAACAATATTGGCTGTAGCGCGACTGGCTGGTATCCCTACAACCCACAGGTGATACCAGAGTTTTCCGACCCGGGCACGTCGAAGGCCACCAAAGTCACCACCTTACTCCATAGAGACCTATATATCTTCTATTAGACAACAGTAAGCTTGGCTCAGATGTCGAGCCCCCCCCTCCCCCCCCGCCGATTTTTCAGATTACGATTATAAAAATCGATATTTTTTCGAAAGAATCACCATCGCTTGTCCTTCTTTACAACTTTAACTTTAAAAATACACGGTTTTTTTTGTCTCGAACCTCACCACGTATCACCAAGAAGGAAGGGGGAATTTGAACCACGTGATTAATGGACGGCCCTAAATATATTCAAATATGTCGAGGAAACCTGGCTCACAGAAAATTTCTCATACAAGAATATATGGAGTAGTGTATTGTAGAATATGGTATAGTGGTAAAAACGGTCGACGAGACAACAGGTACATCTGTAGGAAATGCATACAATGTAATTACGGAGTAAAAAATACTAAGATCAACTCCGACTCAACCGGCAACTAATAACTATAACTAAACCCAGTTTCTACACATTGGATCACATGAGCAGTCAGTCAGGAGAAAATTTAACACATTTTTAAAACAGGAATCAGTTCAGTACAAAAAGCCATGGAAAAAGTTAACAATGATGATAGCCCGCCTAATTTTAAAAGTTTTTTTTTTTTTTTAAATAATATTTCCCATTCAACTAGTCGGGAAAGACTGTATTAGGAATGGGTACGACAATAGATCAACGGGGCGGGGATGGTACCACCACCCCTGGGTGATGAGTCCGACCGCTCTTGCCGTTGAGCTATTGAGGCTATATTGAAAACCAATGTTTATTCGTCGTCATCAACCCATATTCGGCTCACTGCTGAGCTCGAGTCTCCTCTCAGAATGAGAGGGGTTAGGCCAATAGTCCACCACGCTGGCCCAATGCGGATTGGCAGACTTCACACACGCAGAGAATTGAGATAATCTCTCGTATGCAGGTTTCCTCACGATGTTTTCCTTCACCGATTGAGACACGTGATATTTAATTTCTTAAAATGCACACAACTGAAAAGTTGGAGGTGCATGCCCCGGACCGGATTCGAACCCACACCCTCCGGAATCGGAAGCAGAGGTCATATCCACTGGGCTATCACAGCTCAATGTTTATTAATCATGCATAAATTTCAATAACATATTGTGTAATACAACACCACCACAAGAAAATGAATATATGTATATTTTCCATAGATATAACAAAAAAGTCTCTGCATCGGCCCTCAAAAACATATTTTTTTTTATTTAAAAAAAAAACAATCCTTGCCGTAATGGTAAATGTAAGATCATTCATTACATAAGTTTTTATTTTTTAACATTTATCTAAACTGATATTGGAGACTCCGACCTTATATCACGTGAGTTTTAGCCGTGTTTCATAATCAGTTATTGTGTATTTGTTTGTTTTTCCTCTGATTCTTATTCTTGGTCCTTTGACAGGCTCGTGTCTGGTTGGCTACATGGCTCTGACAGCGAATACCACATGGACATTAGCAACGACGATGACGATCTTCTTGCCGTGGGCAGGCCTGGCGCAATCCATGTACAAGTACTTAATGGTCATACATGGTCGCACCGCATCGAGGGGGCGAATAGGGATGATGAAAGTTTTTTTTAATTGTATGTAAAGTAAGAGTATACTAATAGTAAAGCAATTTTGTAAAAGTAACAGTTTAAATCGATATAATCGACAGATATTTTAAGATTCAGCCTCTTATGGAAACAGTGGGGCAAAATTGTTTGAAGCTTCAAAAAGAGGAACCATATAAAAATTATGAAATGATGGTTCCCTACAGAGGAACAAGAGCTAGAAGTCGTCAGTACCTGTCCAAGAAGCCAAAGAAATGGGGCTTTAAAAATATTTGTACGTGCGGGTGTTTTAGGCTTTCGTGCCTTGTGTACGATTTCTAACCATATCGTGGCGAAGATACTTTCAGAAACGATTTATTTAACGATTATGAGAACAGTTTATTACTTGGAGCTAAGGTAATATTAGTTTTTTGCAAAACGATTATAAATAAGCCATCTATTGCCATATATATATTTTCTTTGTCTACGGCGTCTCTTCACGTGATTTGTGAAACTCGTGTGAAAAAGAGAATCCAAGAAATGTAAAGAGTTCGTGAAAAAACAAAAAAATAAATAAAAATCTAAAAGAAGACGATAAAGTTTCTAGTTTGGCGCCGCCTCCCCACCATTGAGCCGCCCCGTTTTAGCGTTGGTGTAAAAACACCCCCCACCTCGGATAGTATTCTAAGAGGTTAGTCAAAATACAAAAGCAGTTAGTTAACTCCCAACAATCAGAGTACGTTTTACTATTCTATCGGACGCATCATTCCATATTTTTTTTTAAAAAAGGAATGAAGCGTCCGATTACATTAAATCCATGGATCTACTGATATGATTCTGGAGGGAGGAGTAATATTTTGAAGTTCAAGTTATAGTGTGGGCATAATTTGGCTTCCCCCACCTCTGGCTGGAAGTTGTCTAAAGGTGGAGCAAAGTATAAAAGCTGTGGGAATGTTAGTAAAGACAGATCACTGTGTACTATTTTGTCCCACATATCAACTTGCATTTAAATGTTCTCTCCATGTGAAGATAGAATAATATTTTAAAGCAAAACAAAGTGCATTTTTGTTTCTGGCTTCCCCCACCTCTGGCTGGAAGTTTCCTAAAGGTGGAGCAAAGTATAAAAGCTGTGAGAATGCTAATAAAGACAGATCCGCTAGCAAGGTCACTGCAACCGAGAGCCACGCTCGGTCACACACCTCAGATTCTGATTCAGACTCCGGAAGTGAGGACTCTCCAATGGAGGAACCTCGCAAGGAGAAAATCCCTCCAATGTTCATTAGGGACAAGGACGCATGGGCAAACAAAATTGTTCCCATGCTATTAACAAATAACATCCCCATTCCAAACGCCCGGCTTACAACCTTAGGTATTCGTGCGGAATGCGAGACATCCGGCGACCATAGGCGTCTTACAGCCTTATTGAGGTCAAACTCAATAGGCTATCACACGTACGCTCTGAGTGATGAGCGAGTCCTCCGCGTAGTAGTCCGCGGTCTCCCCAAGGAGCTTGATACTGAGCTCATCAAAGCCGACTTGCTCACACAGGATCTCCCCGTTCAGAAGGTACACAGAATGGACCGCAACCGCTCAAAAGAGCCACTAGACCTCTGTCTAGTGATCCTCCTGAGGGCAAGAGGATTCACAACTTGAAGGCAATATGCCACCTCTCTGGCCTTTCCTTTGAGAAGCCTAACAACCGTGGCCGCATAGGTCAATGTCATAGATGCCAGACCTATGGACACTCCCAAAAGAATTGTTTTGGACTTACTCGTGAATTACCCGTTGCTGTCTACTTGCTTGCTGAGGGCCCTTTGATAACTCTTCTTCCTAGACACTACATACATAGACTGAAATATTACCTGCCCCCGGGAGTTCGAGCTCTAGCGGTTATCGCAGGCCCCCCAACTGCCATTCGCACCTTTTTGTGAGCATCTATGGGCCCGTACTCACTGCTGGGCGGCGCTGGATGTTTGCCTAGACAATATTCGACTGTGTATATGTATATATCAAATAAACTTCTAAAGTGGGTTATAGAAGACCCAGTATTCAAATCATTCTACAGGAAGAAATTTTTTTTAGTGCGGATATTTTTATATTTTGTACATAAACAAAATTTAATGATCACGTATTTTTTCTTTTTTTTTTTAACTCAAAAATAACAAAATTATCGTTAGCTAAAGTTATTTACTTTTGAACAGAATTTTAGGGTCACCCTATTGTGCGTTTATTTTATTTTCGTTTGATACCTAAAGGACGTCACCAGATCACTTTTAAGCTGAATATATCTTGTTTAGTAATAATATGTACATTATTTTGTTATTTTAGAGACATAAATTAAAAAAAAAATTACATAAAATGTATCGAACTGTTTGTAGATTTATATTCAATTAATGATACAGAACCACGAAAAAAAATATCCGCACTAAAGACCGAATCACCCTGTATACATATTGTAGTGAGCAATATGTATAGAAAAATACTATGTCAAATAATGCGGACGATGAAATTGATGTTGTTTTGCCAATGAAAGCATATTGCCAGATATGTGTTAAAAATGGTAAAATATACCTTCTACATACATGTATCGTATGAAGAGTGTTTTGTTGTTGTGTTTATATTAATTAAGAAGTAACTAATATTTATATATTTTATTTTAGCTCAAATCAAACTGGAGGAGGAAGTGTGAAACGAAGAGTTGACGGCACAATACAACCTCAGAGTAAACGTACCTGTAATCTAAATCCTTCCACGTCTACTTCTAAATCACGAAGCTCAAATGGTGAGGAGTGTTCAAATTATGTAAATCCAAACAATAGCACCGAGTGTCCTAGCTGTCAAATGTATGTAAGTCGAAGATACTTTTACAATCACCTCAGAACATTCGAAGTAAATTGCAAATGTCTAAAGTTCTAAAGAATTCAGTGGAAAACTTAGATAATTTTCGATTAATAGAGAATGTTTTCGTGTAGCGGATAACTTATAGAATTTCTAATTATCCTAGCAATTCCAATCTTTTGAGTGACTAAGAGTTTGAAACTCCAGAATATTTTCTTAATACCAGCAAAATAACCGAGTTAATCGATAAACTTTCAAAAGTTCATAATTCAATTACAATGAATTTGACTTTAAATGGAGATTTTATTCAACCATCGTATGATTTAGAAAATAACTTTGACATCTAAACGTCAAATTTCGTAAACATAGGCAACGAATTTAATAATATTTTTCTGACATATTTGAGCATATTTCAATGAAAATAAGTAACTCCGAAAAAAGAGATGGTTGTTGGAGTTTGAAAAAAAATTAAACACATTGATTTAAATATTAACAATTTTAGTCCATTAAAAGGCTTCTTTTATAGATTTCCCTAAGATATAAAAAATAAAAACGCTGTAATTATTGTCAAAAATAATGGAAAATTATAGAAAGGTATTTAATCAACAGCAAGAAACATGCGAAATGTATAGGTTTAAATCTATTAAACACAATATATTTACTCGACAAAACAACAAAATATCCTTATCTCATTCGGATACAAAACGTTTTTTTATTAGTAACTCAACCGATACCTTAGCTTGGAGTCATTATCAAATAAATGCAAATTAATAATGACGTAAATAAGAGTTATTCAGTGATGTTTGTGAATGTAGACTACTATTTGATAATTTATAATATTGTTTATTTCTTTTTAGTATGTCCATGGTCCAAAATTGTATGGATGGTCCACAATTGTATGGAGTCCATGATCAGTCATTGTACCCTGGCGAAAATAAAAGATAATATTTAACTATTTTTGATTATACAAATCTACAAATTTACTTCATTTCTTTCGAAATAACATTCATTCTCTCCCAAGAAATGCAACACTATTTATGGGTAATAATGGCGAATTGATGACGTTTTCAATGCAGTAGTCGATTTGACGTTTGCTGTCAATTGTCATATCATAGTTGCTTTAAGGGCGCCATTTTGTTATAACTCAAAAACTTGGGTTTTAATTGGCTACTATTGTCCCGGAAAAATAAATGAATATTGCGGAACTTGGGGAAAACTGAATTTCATGCGAGCGTCCGGATATTTTAGAGATAAACTTTGTGGTATTGTAGGTTGTATAATTATGTATTATATCCCCATGTTCTCAAGGGAACGGGAACAACGCAAGTGCAATCGCAGGGCGTTGACTAGTAATGAAAAGAACTAAAACTATTTGCTAGAGCTGGTGGTTGTTGGCGACGAAGGCGTTGAAGTAAATGGCACGGACTTCTTAGCTCCTGGTGCTCATGTCAGGCATGTGTCGAGATGTAATAAATGAGAGGTATGAAAGAAGAATGAGTGGGCGAAGAGGCGGACGAAGGGGTATTAGGAGCGTGCGAGGACATTTTTCACGGTTTTACAATAGGGAGCGCGGATATTGGTATCCCAGTAGTAAGGGAATTTGAAAAGCCCTACAATCGCTTCTTATTGCTAAAGAAATGCCTGCATTTCGTGGACAACGATTCGGACTAGTGATATTTTTTTCTTTTTTCTCTGGAGACCTGTGACCGGTTTCAGCTTTTTCTGTCCTCGACAAGGTCGCAGAAGATAGTGAGTTTTTGGATCGCATACTGTTCACTGATGAGTGTCCATTTGCTAGAACAGGTGTATTTAACTCGCACAATGAACACGTCTGGTCAGTCGTTAATGCGCATGCCATTAAACCGAGCCATTTTCAACACCGATGGAGGGTTACTGTTTGGGCGGGAATAATAGGGGACAAAATAATTGGACCCTATTTTCTAACCGAAACCATGAACGGTGCAAACTATTTACAATTCTTACGAGAGCAGTTGAGTGAGGATCTTGACGAGCTAAGCCTCGAACTCGTACGTCGTTTGTGGTTTCAACATGACGGTGCTCTACCTCATTTCGCACGCCCTGTGAGAGAATATTTAAATATGAAACAGCCCTTCCCAACCGTAGAATAAAAAATGAGAATCCTCCATCCTTTACTAACAAAATAGAGAAATATCTCCATCCTTCTCCTTGTTATGGGCTGTAGTTGGTGGTGGCCATACCTATCTCTTTCATCTGTACACATAAATAAACGTGCACACTGTTACAATTCCAAGTATCGAAGAACTGATGTGATTGGTCGAATTTACACAAAGAAAAATGGCTTTTTTTGTTATGAATCAAAGAGAAATGTGTGCGATTCTTTTACGATTGTTTTGAATTTTTTGCCTGCGCCGCCATTGTAATTTTACTACGAATTTGCGAAAGATTCACTTTTCATTAATTGAAATCATTGAAATTCGCATGAGCGCCACTGGAATTACCAATAATAAGGATATATATTTCTTGTTAATTAATTATTTTCACTATTTAAAATACATTTTGATTAATAAAGAGATATAGTGCGATTTGTGCTTGGTCACTGATAAAAGTAATTTTGTTTTAAATTAAAAATGAGGCAATGTGTTATTCCTAAGGGTAAAACACGATCATATTTACGTGCTGTACCTTTTACTGATAACACTAGATGGGAGGCATGGTTGATCAATTGTCCAATATTACGGAAATATATTCGTAGGCAGTTAGAAAACGTTAAAATTTGTGAAAACCACTTTCTACCCAGGTATGTAATTAATCATAGATTGACAAAGGATGCTATTCCTACTTTAAATTTAGAAATAGCACTATCTAGTCCTAATTAACCCCTTTCATATTCCATCTACTTCATATACAGACAGACATCTTCAAATCCATTCAATAGAACAGTTTTCCATATTGTCACCTGGAAAATGTTATTGAAAATTCCAATTTACTAACTGATGTCGAGTCTACTTTACATACCAGTGCACGTTAGGTCATATAACAGACTTAAGTCCTGTAGAAAGCTAGATTTTGTTCATAGAGTTCCGGAAGAAAAGTTTGAAACTCCTCGTAAGAAAAATTTACGCCAAGCTAACAAATCATTAAAGAAACAACTAAAGAATAAAACTCAACAACTTAACAGATTAAAGGCTAAATATCAATCATTAACTAAATTAAAACTTTTTATATCAAAGTATCCACTGTTAAGTCATTTTGGAAAGCTATTAGTAGACTCACAATTAAGATTATCTGGTGTTAAATTAAGAGGTGCTAGATATACCAATGATGAAAAAAATTTTGCACTTTCCTTATCTAAAATTAGTCCAAAATGTTATCGCCATTTAAAGAAATTCTTAAGATTACCAGGCACAAGTACTATAAGCTCTTTATTAAGAAATGTTCCTGTAAGACCAGGTATTAATGATTTTATTTTTCAACATTTAGCAGATGCTGCTAAGAAAACTGACACCATGGGGTTACAATGGGGGCACGAAAGTGCAAGACAAAGAATTCTATAAGCCAAGGAGTTGTGTTAGCACGACGCGAGATGAGTGGTATGTGGTGCAGAGGAGTCGAAACAAATGCCTGAAAATGGTTCCTTTTCGACATATTTCTTAATTGGCTGGTTAAATAATATTTTATTAGTGTAACAGTAGTAAGCAAAGTACAATTTTCAATACTTTCTCAAGACAGTGTTATCGAAAATTCCAATTTACAAACTGATGTGGAGTCTACTTTCCAGACTACAACTGTGACTCAAGCTGATCCCATGTCACGTAATAGACACAAGTCCTGTAGAAAACTACATTTTCCACAATACATCAGTACTGTAGAAAATTTTCTACCATCTACTTGCCAGATAAAGATATTTGTATCCCGTAAATAAGTTTGAAACTCCTCGTAAGAAAAAATTACATCAAGCTAATCATTTTATTCAAGAAACAATGAAATAATAAAAACAACTAAACAAATTATAGGAAAAATATCAATATTTAACTAAACTAAAGCTTTTTGTATCAAAGTATCCCCTGTCAAGTTATTTTGGAAAAATATTGTAGACTCACAATTAAGTTTAACTGGTGTCAAATTAAGATGTGCTAAATATACGAACGATGAACATTTTAAAATTAGTTTTAAATGTAACCGCTATTTAATGATTTTTTCAAGATTACCAGGCACAAGTACTATAAGCTCTTTTTAAGTGTTAATGATTTTATTATTCAACATTTAGCAGATGCTGCTAAGAAAACTAACACCATGGGGTTAAAATGTGTGTTGTTGTTCGATGAAATGGCCATTAATAAAAAATCGTTTTTTTTACAACTTTCATACAGGTGTTATGAAGGTTTGAGGATGTAGGAGGTGGTGTCAGAACAAAAATAATGTTGCTGATAAAGTTTTAGTTTTTATGCTGCGTGGGATATTTTCTTCTTGGAAACTACCTTCAACTTTTTATTTTGTCCGTGATGGAATTAAAACTTTAAATTTAAAAAAAATCTTTAAGAACTTAATATCAATATAGAATAATAGAAAAATATCAATATTTAACTAAACTAAAACTTTTTGTATCCAAGTATCCCCTGTCAAGTTATTTTGGAAACATATTGTAGACTTAACACAGCACACCCTGTGATAAACAATTAAACACCTATTTTCTACAACTAAAAGTGTTAATTCTTGAAGTACGGTTTAGTTGTCATATTTTGCAATAACTGTGATGCAAATTCCTAAACGCGGGTATTAAAATAATTAACACCGGCATCGCTTCGTTAAGCAAAATACTGCTCTTGGAGATCATATTCACCGCTGCATACAACCGTTGCACGGGCGTGTTGGTGATAACACTCGACTCGCCGTGCAAACCCTGCCTCGGACAAGAAAATATTTTTCAATTTTTAATTTGAATATAATATTATTATCAACAATGGTTGGTACATGCGGAGCGTGCAGAGAACACATCAGTGTCACTGTAAAGAGAATTAAATGTACTTCGTGTAATTATATGTACCATTCCGATTGCGTTGGATTCACCGGGGACTCGACAGCAGCTAGGACTGATAGGAGATGCCCAAACTGCGGGGGCTTCACGAAAGGGTAGAGATAATGGCAACACTCCAGTACGATCAGAAAAACCGAGCAAGTCGCCGCGTTCGCTTGGCGAACCCGATTCCGATGATATTGCTATTTCTGGCTGTCACACTACTAGCGCATCTAATGTAAATACGATTCTATTCCGACGCTTCTCCTCGAAGCGTCGGAAACCTAACTCTAAATCTAAATTTAAATGCACCAAACACGAAGTAATCAAGGAGCTAAAAATGACTTTTTTCACTGAGCTGAGAAACGAATTGATACATGATACAACGATTGAACATCATATAGTCAACTTCAAACAGAAAACGAACACCTCAAGACTGACCTTCAAGCCCTGCGCAGCGTGTCTCGGACTCTGAGGACCAGGTGTCCCACCTATGCTCCCTATATGGTAAGGTATGCTATTTTTTTATTATTACAATTTCTGCTATTGGTGATGTGGTCCAATGATAATTTTATACTATGGATATGTTACGTCCCTACAAAATCACCGCAAACGTGATCCGAATTTAGCTACACCACTGAGCGCACCCATGCACAATCTTGTCTTTAATTCCATTCTTCAGATTTATTCAGCAAACAGTGTAGAATAATTTTTACAGGTTTTTCAAGTTAATTAGGTGATATGATAAATTAGGTGATATTGAGTCTATGATTTTTTGCTTATCTATGTAAAACTTGTCAGTCTTGGGCAATCTCTTAATTTTCGATTTGAGTTGAGATTTTAGCTTGATTCTGTTCCTTCTTTATCTGTCGTCACTGACAAATTATTTACATTTTTTATATTTTATTAGAAATATTTTGTAATGAAATATAACTCACTCTCTTTATGGACAAACTTTTGACTTTGGTTATTTCATTTTGATACAATACAAAGATACTCTTTTGTTTTAGTATCTAATTTTTAAGTTGCCGAAATTAGTAAAAGTAGCTGTGTCGATACTTTTGTTTTGTATTGTTTCTTTATCTTTGTTGTCGACACTGTAACTACTTATCGTTTTTCTTTTTCATTGAATACATTGTGTATATAATTTATTTCCAGGGCACATCAAATTATGTATGTCTGTGTCTGGTATGACACAGACATAAAAAGTAGTCACCAGGCCTTTTAAACTGGTTTATCGACAGGCTCCAAAAATCCACAAAAAGGAAAGAGATTAATAATTACTCATATCGGTAGTAGTGAAGGAGTTTTGAGGCTAAAAAAGGTGACGGCGATAACCTTGGCGAAATGGATGCCCACAAGTTCGAAAAATAGTAGGCATTAAAAGCAATATAATCAGTCCATGCCTTTGTTTACTGGGCTTTTAAAGAGATGTTATATTTTCTTCAATAGGTTTAGAAAAATATTAAATATAATGGAACCTGGGTCTGTTATCGTCAGTGCACCACTCCCGACTTATAGATCGAGTGCCCAACATGAGTTGGGAGAAGGTAGATAAAAATATCAACTATGACGACACAGATATAAAAGCGCAAATGTAATTGGGTTACGCCTACCTACCATAGCGACTTAATTCCATTCCCTTCATTCCAATTGAATTAAAATGGGCACAATTAAAATCGTATGTCGGGAGAAATAGTAAAACGTTCAAAATAAATGAAATGAAAATTTTAATAAAAAAAAAAAGGAACAAGTCCAATTGGTACGATGCCTCAGTTTAATTGCATTGAGCACGTGAAAAAAAACAATGTTGAAACTTGATGGTGTCCTAGATGCTGCTTCAGATGGACCGACTCCAAGTTTACAGCCCTATTAAGGTCAAACTCAATAGGCAAAATAAAAAAAAGGAATAAGTCCAATTGGTACGATGCCTTAGTTTAATTGCATTGAGCACGTGAAAAAAGAAGAAGAAACAATGTTGAAACTTGATGGTGTATTAGATGCTGCTCCAGATGAACCGACTCAATAGGCTACCACACTTACGCTCTGAGTGACGAGCGAATCCTCCGCGTGGTAGTCCGCGGCCTCCCCAATGAGCTCGATACTGAGCTCATCAAAGCCGACCTCATTAAGCAGGAGGTAAATCGCATTTACCGCTCCCGCACAAAAGGTAATAACACCCAAGGTGTATGAGATAATAAGTCATTTGCGATGAGAAGCAACTTCTCATTAAACAACAGTTTGGATTTCGGTGTAGACATAGTGTTCACCAAGTGCACCGCCTCACGGAACACATTCTACCCGGTTTTAATAAATTTTACAATCCCATCGCCACCGGGGCTCTGTTTTTTAGCGTAGCGTTTAGCGTCTGACCGAGTTTGGCACGAAGGCTTAATAAATAAACTGAACCGGTTCGGCGTGCCAAATAAAATGATCCGCTTACTACAGTTTTCTATCCAGCCGCACCTTTAGGTACCGTATAGACTGCACTCTCTCATCCCCCAGACGGATTCGCCCCGGAGTCCCTCAGGGCTCCATGCTCTCCCCGCTTCTATACCTCGCTCTTCACAAGCGACATTCCCACCCATACACATGATAATACCCGAATCAAAACCTTCTGATGACAACGACTTTTCCACGCAAGCTCCATCAACTTCGAAAACAAAGGGAATAAAGAAAATCACATCTACTCGTAATGTTCATGATTGTCTTAATGACTAATTGTTGTTGTAGCGGTGGTGAGGTATATATGGATTGAAAATCCAGCTAGTAATAAAATAACGTTTACCGGGCTCTGTTGCCATTCGCATCCGAACATCGGAGTGAGTAATATTCAAAATAGATTATTATTTACGTGAGTTTCTTGTGTTAAAGAGTAAAGATGGATAACAGCGTCGAATCACAGAATTCATACAACGAAGACGACGATTGTGTGAAGATTGTGGTCTTCAACGAAAATCAGCAGGAAACAACGGAGAATTTACAGGACCTGAATATTCACAGTATGTTCTGAAAGTGAAACCTGCAAACAAGAAAAGGAAGATTATGAAAGCTAAAACTCTGACTACAACTCAGAAGAAAGTTATTCGGAGCAGTCCTTTGATAAAATGGTTAGAAAATTTCTGGCAAAGCGAAAGTACACTGAGAGTGATGAAACCATTCCTAAAGAAAATAAGCGAATACACATTGAAGACGAAGAACATGCATCTATACGGAGTGGGTAAGACTCTTCAGAAAATAATGAAGGAGTTTTTCGTGTACATGAAAACTCCACAAAACAGTTTAATAGACTTGTTCTTACAATATTTTCGAGGAGTGGTGTTTAAACGAAGGATTATCCATGACGTCTGGGAAGCTCCAAGCGATGAATTGGGTACAAGATTTAGAAACAATATTATTCGACCATTACAGTACAGTTTTAGTGGAGTTCGAAGCAAAGCAAGCTCAGATGGACGAAATGGAGGAGAATACAACCCAGGAGTCTTCATCGTCGCGGAACACGAAAAACATCTCCATGTCATCCAAGACTGTGCATACTCCGGATCGACGTGTCGCTGCATCCACATACAATGACTGCGGCACTACATCACCGGTTATTAAAATATATATATTAATAATACTTAGTAACCAGCTTAGCTCAACGGTTTAATCCGCGTCCAACGGTGGACTGGTCAGTAAGCTAATATTTCCCATACCAGTCATTATTTTATTTTTAATCGAAAAATAAATTAAGAAGATGGGGATTATTCTTACGCCGGAACACGTTGATTACGAAACAAACTTTCAATAAATTATTGCACACGAATTCCTTTTAGCTATGCAATATAAAATTTATGAGCAAGTACCTTCATTGTCAAATAATGCGAGAAGCCCTAGTATGCAACCTAGTATACCAGTGAAACCACGAATAAAAATACCTTAATAGTTTTGCCCAAAATTCAATTCTAACCCACCCTGTATAACTGTATAGATATTTTTAAATTATGGGAGCAGGTATTATTATGAGGTCAATTGACTTTGAAACGAAAAATAAAAATAGTACCACAGTATACGAAAAAGTTCCCTCTATTAATAATTTTATACACAAAATTCGCGTGTATAGATAATGTAGTTCTTTTTGCGAAATAATTATGGCATGACAAGCCTCCTCCCACGAAACTTGAATCAAGATCCGCTTGAAATTTTTTGCAAAATTCGTAGTAACGGTGTCAGAAACACAAATCCTACATGCGATCAGTTTATAAATTCATATAAAACTTTTATCATTAACAGCTTTGGAACCCCCCATTCTGTAAACGACAATTGTGAGGACGACAATAATGTTTTATTTAAATCAATGGAAAATTTCGTTGAGAAAGAAACTTGTGCTGACAATAAAGACGAGAAAATGTGCAAAATATAAAGGACATTATCAAAATTTGCACCAGACTGTCTAGTTACATGCATATTTACTAAACAATTTTATTAAAATACATCCACCAAAAACTGAAAATTTGTTGTGAAAGCTGGATCGAATAGCATATGATTTGAATCCCTAATATATGTCCAAGCTTCACTTTAATGTTTTATTTGATGTGAATTACAAGTGAAGAATAACAAAATACTATTATATTTATACTATTTAAACCTCATTTCAAAGGTCATCAGTCCATTTTCAGTCTATAAGTCCAATGTTCCCATTTAGCTAAATAAACACAAATGACAACCATGTCAAGTAAATGATTGGCTTATTCAGCACCACAAAGTAAGGAAACTAGTGACGCGAAGAATCCGTATTTTATTGCCGGTAACTTTGTATTATTCGATAAAATGTGAGACGTCCCAAATGGGAACATTGGTACCTAATGGGATAATAATAATAATATGCCACAAACATTTACGCAGGAACCTGCATAACAACAGGGTCGCAGATATTTTTAAGATTTTTGCCACAGGCAATAACCATAATATGGCTGAAGAAACCAAGGCACAACTGTGGCTCATTTTAAACCCATTGCATGAAATACTGTTGTTTCATGGAGTTACAGGCAGCAATGCCTCGAAGGAAAAGTTTAAAAAGATGCTTCCAATACTTTTAAAAAGCAAACAAATTCTTTATGATTAACATTGATTTTACATATACATACAGGAGTATGTATTGAAAATTAAGAAAAATCAATGTTAATATTAATAAATATTAAGTACCACAGACATTTGCAGACCCTACCACAGATATTTTTTAGATCTTTCCAGGAGCAACCAACTATAATATGGCTGAAGAAACCAAGGCACAACAATGGCGCATTTTAAGCCCATTGTCTTTTGTTAGTGTAAAGGTAGCAAGCCTTTAAAGAAAACTTAAAAAAGATGGAAGGTTTACAGGTTTTAGACCAGAGTGAATTGAAAAATTCAACGAATATTTCAATTCACTAGAATGTGAATGTTATGTTTATTCTTCACTTACGAGTAAATGTTCTATTTTATGTACTTCATAAGTGAAGAATAATACATGTCTAATTTTGAAAGTAGACACACCACACAACAGAAGACAACCTTCTTCTTTAGTGTGGCAACAGGCAGCAATTTTTTCAAGACCAATTATGTAGAACACGATTTGAATGTTTGACTACATTTGCAATGTGCAATGTACAATGTACAAGTTGCTTTATCTTGGCAGCAGGCACAAGTAATGTAACCGGTTTAGAAAACTTAGTTGTATTGTAAAACTGATGCAAAAAAAAATGGAAAAGAAAATCATGATGAAAATTTAAAATAATATTAAAAAATTTAAATTTTTTCATGATTAACATTTACAGACATGAATTGTATGTATTGAAAATTAATAAAACATATAAGTGTTAATATTATTAAATATTAAACGCTGCAGTCGTTTTGGAGCCTGCATAACAGAACAAATGATATTTTAAGATTTTTCCAGAGACAAGAAACCATAATATGGCTGAAGAAACCAAGACGCAACTACGGCGCATAATAAACCCATCGCATGAACACTGTCCTTTGGTACGAGGCAGCAATGCCTTGATGCAAAAAATCAATTTTTATCCGATCGTGATGTTTCAGTACACTTAAATATGTTCAAATTCATTTCCGCTTTTATGTCTGTGCTTCACTTATTTTATGTGTTTTACTAGTGAAGAATAAGACAAACATTATTTGAATGTAGACACACGAATGACAAGCATCTTCTTTGTTCAGTGAACAAAGAAGATACTTGCAATATTTTTCAAACCAAAGAATTTTCTTTATGATTACTACTACACTAACACATGAACATTAAGAAAATACTGTGTTAATTTTAATAAATATCAAATGCACAGTCATTTAAGGAACCTGCAAAACAGGGGTGTATATATTTATATGATTTTTCCAGAGGCCATACATATAATATGGCTGAAGAAACCAAAACGCAACTACGGCGCATATTAAACTCATCGAATGAAGCACTGTCTTTAGTTAGGCTGGAGGCACCATTGCCTTGATGGAAAAGTTCAAAAAGTTTTGACAGGTTCTGAATTAAAAAATTCAATTTAATGAATGTTTCAATTCACTAGACTTCGAATATTATGTTTATGCTTTATTTAAATGTTCTATTTTTATGTACTTCATAATTGCAGAATAAGAAATACATGGGTAATTATTAAAGTAGACAGAAGACAACCATCCTCTTTGGTCTGGCAGAATACCAAAATTTTGTTAAAACTAAAGATTTTTTTCATAATTAACATTGAATACTGATGTATGTATTGAAGATTAAGTAATATATGTGTTAACATTAATAAATATTAAACGCTGCAGTCATTAACAGAGCACAGATATTTTAAGATTTTTTGCCAAAAGCAAGCAACAACCATAATTTGGCTGAAGAAACCAAGACGCAACTATGGCGCATATTAAACCCATTGCATGCAGCACTGTCCTTTGTTACAGTAAACAAAGAAATGCCTTTATGGAAATATTCAATTTTTATCTGATCTTGATGTTTCAGTACTTAAAAACTTACTTAAAAATATTTAAATTCATTTCCATTTTTATGTCTTTGCTTCACTTAAATGTTTTGTTGTATGTGAAGAACACACAGAAGACAAGTGTCTTCTTTGTTCAGTGAACAAAGAAGATGCTTGCTTGAATATGTTAATTAATTAAACCTTTATGGGAAAATTAAATTCAATGAATGTTTCAATTCAGTTCAATTGGAATCCCTGTACGATGAGGCTGCAGACAATTTTAAGATTTTTTCCAGGGACCAAAAAAACATAATATGGCTGAAGAAACCAAGGCACAACTATGGTGCATATTAAACCCATCGCATGAAGTGTTGTCTTTTGTTAAGAGAAAACGGAGTAATGCCTTTATGGAAATATTCAATTTTTACCCGATCTTGATGTTTCAGTACACTTAAAAATATTTAAATTCATTTGCACTTTTATGTCTGTGCTTCACATAAATGTTTTGTTGTATGTGTTTAACAAGTGAAGAACACACAGAAAACAAGTGTCTTCTTTGTTCAGTGAACAAAGAAGATGTTTGCAATATTTGTAAAACCAAAGAAATTTTCTTTATGATTAACATTACAGTGTTTATATCAATAAATATTATATACCACAATCATTTACAGAATCTGCTTAACAAGACTGCAGATAATTTGGAGATTTTTAGGCAATAAACCATAATACGGCTGAAGAAACCAAGACGCAACTATGGCGCATATTAAACCCATTGCATGAAGCACTGTCTTTAGTTAGAGTAAAGTAATGCCTTGTTGGAAAAGTTCAAAAAGATGAAAGGATTACACGTTTACAGGGTGAATTGAAAAATTCAATTCAATGAATGTTTCAATTCAGTTCAATTTTAATCCCTGTATTATGGGATCGCAGACAATTTTAAGATTTTTTCCAGAGACAAGAAACCATAATATGGCTGAAGAAACCAATGCACAACTATGGCGCATTTAAAACCTTTTGCATGAAGCAACAATGTCTATTATCTTGATGGAAAAGTTCAAAAAGGTTTTCATAGGCAGAGGATGCAGAACGAATCTCTTTTCTGATCTCTGAATCTCATCTGGTTAAATTTCAAACTTGATCATAGCTGTTCAGTTGCAAGCATTTTGATATTTTTCAGAATATATTTTGAAGTCCGCACAGTAACTATTTCAGCTTGTACCACGCCACCATTTTAACTTCACACTGCAAGAAATCAGGTAAGTTCTTATCCACAGCTATTTCTCCGCTGAGACATATCCCATTCAAGCTCACAATTTGCCATAGATAAAGTTGTTTTTATCAGGATGGAGCAATAACATTTTGACCTGTCTGATCTTAAAATCTTTTTGTATAATGCAGCTTGTGATTTATAAAACTTCATATTGTTGGTAGTATGCAAGTGATCTGCTCATGCAGAAACCAAAGCCTCAAACCAAGTTTCTTGGCCTCCATTGCTGTGTAGTTTTCCTTTCAAAATTGTAGTTCTGATGACACAATCTTCAAAAACTAAAAAGGAAAAAGTCAATGTTAATTGATACTCTACTAACAATACTACCTGACTTATGTGTAAGTACTAAATAAAAACACCTTTACAAATAAAGCTTTGGGTAGATTTTTTCACTTTCTACAGTAATAGGGCTCCCTCCTTAAAAGAGAAGGGATACAGTTACAGAGCTTGGACTTCGACGTACTCCGCCTACGGACTAAGCAATGAGAGTTGGCGGGGTAGTGATTAATGTTTGCTAAATATTTTATTTATCTATTAATACTATCAACTTACTTCAGATTCACGGAGGCATCGTAGGTACGCGAAAGCTTTTGAAAGAATCATGATGAGTGCTCCGTATTCTTTGTTCTACAGTGTAAAACATATTACGTATAAAAACGAAACAGCATCAACTTCATTCACAATGGAGTTTCTGACTTCTGTTTCGTTTTCGTACTTATTTCACTGTAAATTGTAATTACTTTTTTAGATATTTTAAATTTACTATAATTTTTGCTCTTTATGCGCACTCAGCCACTCACTCCTAAATTATTAAACGAAATAATAATTAATAGCGCACAAAACGAATGAATTTACGAATCAATAAAAAACAAAATGGCGATTTGGCTTGGGTTGGGTCATAGAGTACATTGAATATAGGGTATAGAGTCCTCAGATGCCATCTCCGCTTAGCGCCATCATGTGAGCAGATAGAGAACTACACCAATTATAATATATACCCATAAGTATAAAATGAACGTCGAATTACGTATATAAACCTATATCCATAGAGACATAAACATAATGTTTACCTACTAGTATTAACTGTTCTCTAATTCTATTATTTGATTTAGGAATTCGGATACAAATAATAAAAACACAAATGGGATACATATAATTATTTATTGTTTCTCCTTTTGTGAACATAAACAACTCCGTCTCTTTGAATAGAGTCATCTTCGTCAAAACCTCTAGTGGTACCCCTTAACAATATATTTGTTGACTTACACCAATTAAATGTAAAAAATCTAAAAGAACTCTACTAAATCTCAAGACAAGACATATATAACAGAGTTCTCGGAATCCAAAGTAAAGCACAGGTCAAAACGGTTTATAACAGTCACCAAAATCCATAAAAAAAGCCAGGTCGTCGGGAAAGATCAACGCAAAAAAACACCATGAAGAAAGCAGCAGAAATAAAACCGTTTCGTCCACAAAATTAAACAAAATGTCACAAGCCGCACAAGGTTATAATTTTTTTTTTAATACTTTTTTTTTTTTTTTTTTTTTTTTATTTGTCCCCAACTTTGGGACAGGCAAAGATCGTTGACCATACAGCCTGTTCAGACGTCAATGAAGTTCTTTCTTGAGTTTGTATTTTATTAGGCATAGCCTTGTCTATCGTGTGTTATGTTATATATTTTCTTCTATAAATATTAATCTTTGAAGATTCATCTGATTGTATTAATAAGTATAAACTTTCCGATTTCCGATTGGTCCAATCCAATCTTGTAATGTCATATTTTTATCTTTAGAGTCTTATCTGTGATGTATTGTATCTTTGGGATTGGCCCATTATTTTCTCATATTTGGTAGGTATTTCCGTGATGTCAATGTCAAAGTCTAACTCTAAATAGTAAATCGTTAATCCGTGATCAAAATTAGATTCAAATTTCTTGAACTGTGTTAATAATAAAGTGATATAAGTATTTATAATTTAGAGGATTTTTTAACAAATCTTGCAATGAGCGCGGCAAGTCTTCTATCTTTTTGTAAATACTGATTAAGTGATCAATCAGCATTAGGCGCTGTATGCCGAATGATGCACAAGAAAAGAATATGTGATCTAGTGTCTGAGATTCATTGCAATTGCAGAAGTTACATGATGATGAGTCAATTAATTTTAATCGATATAAGTGTGAATTAATGCGGCAATGTCCAAATCTTAACCTGCAAATTATTGTATAGTATTTTCTGTTCTTATAAATTGTATCTTTACAAAACCACGGCTTTTTATTTATATTATCTTTGAAGTTATACCACAATCCTTTATTTACATGTTCAGGGGAGTTCCTTATCTCTTGCCATTCATTTACAAATCTATTTTTTAAATTGTTATGAATATCTGTATATGGGACGGCAGCGCAACTTTTGTTAGTTTGACAGTTTTGTATGTTGTAATTTGATATGGTTTTTGCTAAGAAATCAGCATTTTCATTGCCTCTCACTCCTGTGTGTCCAGGAACCCAAACCAAAATTATACAAATTCCATTTAAATAAAGCTGATGAATTTTATTCCTAATTTCATATAATATATAATTACTTTTAGCATAAAGCCTGCAACTGACTAGAGCCTTAAGAACACTCATACTATCGCTTGCAATCGTCCAATATGAAGTGTAGTCTTTATGATTTCCAATGTATTGTAATGCTGACAGAATTGCAAGTGCTTCAGCTGAAAAAATGCTTGTACTGTGATCAATTTGCTCACCAGAGCCAATCTTTGACTTGCTATCATAAATTGCTATTGAAGTATTGTTATCATTCTTTGATGCATCTGTATATATAATTCTGTGATTTGGCCAATTTGAAATCTTATCATAGAATGTCTCTCTTGAAGTAACAGAACTATCTATTTCTATATTAATATTAAAAAATTTGGAATCATAAGTTCCATCAAAGCATGGCCAGTTAGTTTCTGTTCTGTGAATATTAAAGGTTTCGAGGAACTGTAAATACTCAGATAAACCATGGAGCAAGAATGAGGAATTTGTGTTCAATATTATTGATTCGGCCCTTTTAAGATTCTTTAACAAATTATTGGATTTTAATGAGTATATTTTTAACAAAAATTTATTTTTTAAATAATTAAATCTAGCACATAGAGGAGGAATATTGCATTCTATTTGCAAAATATTAATTGGAGTTGTTTTGAAGGCTCCTGTAATAAGGCGTAAACTTGAGTTTTGAATGACTTCAAGCTTTTTTAATAAGTTTTTATTGAAAGCATAACATAAATAACCATATTCAAAGTGACTACGGATTAATGACTTATAAAGTAAAAGTAAAATTTTAGGATCAGCTCCCCAATATGTTTTGGTCAGTGATTTCAAAATGTTCAAAGCTCTAGAAGCCTTGACTACTATGCAATCAACATATTTGTTCCATGACATATTACTAGTTAGTAATATACCCAGGAACTTCACTTCCAATGCTGCCATTATGCAAGTATTATTGTAATAAATGTGTGCTAAAGGGAGGGTTCTTTTTCCAAAAGTAACTACTTTGGATTTTTCTGAATTGATATTTATATCTAAGTAGTTAAAATATTTTTGCAATTTGAGTAAACTCAGATTGATTCTGTTTGTTATTTGGTCTATGGAATTTCCAGTTGAATAAATTACTAAGTCGTCTGCAAACTGTAGATTGTTGATGTAAGGATCTAAATTTACATTTATTCTATGTATGTAAAGTATAAATAACAAAGGACTCAATATTCCTCCTTGACATACGCCTTTAGAAGAATATTGAGGACCATACAAACTGTTATTCCATTTAACAAATACTTTCCTCTCATACAAGAAGCTAAATATCCAATTAATCAATTTTTTAGGTAATCCAATGCTGGAAAGTTCATTACACAGTATTTCCAAATTAACATTATTAAATGCTCCCTCTATATCAAGAAATACAGAGACCATAAGTTTTTTTTGGGCTATTGATTTCTGAATATCAAGTTGTAATAAGCTGATACTTTCTTGAGCAGATTTTCCTTTTCTAAAACCAAATTGGTTTTCAGGCAAGATAGAGTTTGTTTCGATGTAGTATTCAAGACGTTGTTTTAAAAGCTGTTCAAATATTTTACCAACACAAGACGTTAAAGTTATTGGACGGTAAGAGTCTTCGTGAAATTCTTTTTTGTGAGGTTTTAATATTGGTATCAAACAGTCAACTTTCCAATCTTCAGGAATGAGATTGTTTGTCCATAAGTTATTAAAAATGTGACACAAGATTCTCAATACATTATCATCCAATTTTTTTAATAAAATATATGGAATACCATCTAAACCAAATGCTGTGTCTCTTCTGTAATGTATTGCTGTTTTTAACTCTGTAACTGTGAATGGGTTTAAGAGAAAGCTGTTGGTAGGATTAATAGAATTGTCAACAAAGTTTAATCTATTTATATTTACATAGTCAGGAGTATATTTATTTAAAAAATTTAAAACCCACTCTCTGTCATTGTTGTTAAATTTTTTTTTATAAGAATATGTTTTATTAAATTTTTTCATAAATGTCCAAATTGTTGTTAAAGGAGTGGTGCGATTAAAAGATTGACATAACTCATGCCAACTAGCTTCTCTTTCCCTCTTTAAAGTTAGTTTTTTTAAAACTTAAGTAATTTTCTTGTGTTGGATCATGTTTAAATTGTATGTATGCCTGCTTACAGTTTTGAACAGCGTTGGTACATTTGTTATTCCACCATGGAATACACAACTTTTTTTTAAAATTATTTGGGTATTTTTTATGTATTTTTTTTTTTGGGGTAGATTTTTGCACAACTTTATGAATTAAGTTAATAAATTTCATATATGTATCCAATGGCGAATTTTCCTCCAAAATAAAACCTGAAATCATGTCTTGCATTTCTTTATTAAAAATATCCCAATTTATAGTTTTATAGTTGGGGAATTTTGGTAAATTGTGACCTCCTCTTATATCTTCAATATCATTCTGTCGTACTAGTACATTTAAAATTACAGGCAAATGATATGATCCAAGAGGGTCATCATGAACAGACCAATTACAATTCAAAGCAAGAGATGGAGAAACAAGAGATATATCTAAAACATTAGGGCGCCAAGATAGCGAGCCAATAGTTGTCAGCTCCCCGTTATTTAATAAGACTAAATTGTTATCATCAATGACCTCAAGAAGATTTCTACCTCTACTGTTAATATCATAACTTCCCCAAACTGTGTGATTAGCATTAAAATCGCCACCAAGTATGAGAGGCTTTGGAATATTTTTAATTAATGAATCTAAAATACTTCTGTTAAAATTAGCACTAGGTGGGCTATAAAAACTAATAATACTTATTTCTTTATCATAAATCTTAATTCCTATGCATATATTTTGATGATCATTGTCACAATAAGTGTTTATATTTGTGTATGATATACTTTTGTGTATAATGATTGCGACACCATTATGTTTGCTGCCTATATCTTTTCTTTCAATATTGTAGCCCCTGATATTCAATTTTTTTTCTGGCTTAAGCCATGTTTCACATATTAAGGCAATGTGAATGTCATGTTCATATAAAAATTGTGTTAAAATATGTTGATTACATAGCAAACTCTGAGCATTCCACTGAACTATGTTAATATAATCCATTATTTTTTGGAAGATGGCTTTTTACTGAATGTTTCAAGGAGAATGTTTTTTATATTATTTGTACTAATTGGATTATTATCTGTTTTTGTTGCTATGATTTTAATGATTGATTCTACTAATAAATTTAAAAAGGTGTCAGACTTGAAAGCATTTTGTAATTGCTTATTTGGATCATTATGTAAGGGTGGAAATGACTTTTCATTGAGTAAATCTGAGTACTTAACAGCTCTCGCCTTTATTTTATTTTCGTTAATTTTATTCTTTTTAATGGGACACTCTGCGGAGACTGCTATGTGGTTGCCTCCACAATTGCTACATTTAGCATTGGTTTTATCGATAGTACAGTCCTTGAAATTGTGATTTTCTGTGCAAATACTGCATTTTACTGCATTTTTACAATACTTTGCAATATGGTCAAATCTTAGACATTTAAGGCATTGCTTAACAGGAGGTATATAAGGACTTACCTCGTGCCTCCAAGAATCCAAATGAACGTAATCTGGTAGCTGGGTGGCCGCAAAAGTGATTGCTACCGTCCCTGTAGGCTGAAATGTATATTGTTCTGATGACTTAACTCTTGACATTAATCTTCTTACTTGAATTATGTTGCATGTACTAGCTAGTAAATTAAATATTTCCTTATTAGAAAGTGTAAGAGGAACTCCCCTTAGTACACCTGTGACCTCGGTAGCAGATGCCGGGATACTAGGATTTAAGTTCAGATGTTTGTGGAATTTTTCATTTTGTATAAATACATTGGCATTATTTGCAATATCAAATACTATACCTACTTTAAATTTATTTATTGTTTTTAGATATTTCACACCGTTAACACAATACTGTCTGATTCCAGACGAAATATTTAGTTTTTCTTTTTCTCCTATGGGGTTTTCGGAATTATTGCTGGTTAAAAATACAATATATTCATTGTTGCGTGTATTTTCGAAGTATTTACGTATATAATTGCTGGATTTGAAGGGAGTAAATTTTTCCTGCTCCATTTCACAGTCACTTGAACCGCCACTTGGAGAAGGCGAAGCCTCTTTTTTTCTCTTAAACCTGGAGCCCCCCATGATAAGGGGCTCCCGAAACTTAAAATTTGGTCTAATAAATACTTTAAAACAATTTATCAGAAAATTATTTAAAAAGATGCGCCCACTTAGTTCAAACGTTCCCGCGCTTTTTCGACTTTTTTCTTTTTTTTAATACCTGGCTTAAGATTACCTCAGAATCCTGCTGGTCAAAGTGCCTTAAAGCGCCATCTATTGAGCAAATAGGGAATTAAGGAGGCATATGCAATTTGTACTGAGGTCGTAATGTACAGACTGATTACACCCTGGTATGCTGTATGGTGAATGGTGATTGGTATTGGTAAAATGGTGAATGTGGTGTGAAACAGTGTTACCAACTCTCAAAAATATTTTTCCCTAAAGTTTGTGTCAAAAACCCCTAAAATCGCCTTAATTATTGATTTGTCCCTCTAAAAAATATAAATTCATAATGATTTAGAAATAATATGCTCTAATATTGTTGGAAATATTGTCTATGCGTCTACATCTCTTTTATAATATTTTATGGAAACACTCATCTGTCATTCTATGTAAGCTTGTCATGTGTGTTTTTTCCGGCTCTCTCTTTTTGGTTTAGCCAGTCATGCGGTGACAACCTATAACCCATATTGTTGTAAACTTTATTTCAATAAAAGCAAGTTTGATTCTTGAATTGCTGTGTTTTATCGTGCTGATTTTTTGAAATCATACATGTTGACACTTTTTTTATTGGATAAAATTGCTGTCAGTCGCCAGAGTGGTTGTAGAATTACGTATTATATGTCGTTATAAGTCGCAAGATCAAGAAAGAAACATTGATATTATCAATTTAAAAATACATATTAAAGAGTCAAAAAAATTCCTGAAAATACCCCTAAATAAATCCCATTTCACTTATTTATCCCCTAAATCTGGGGGGAAAACCCCTAAGTTGGGAACCCTGGTGTGAAAGCTGGAACCGGAAGCGGAAAACGTGTATTTTTTTTTAATTTATTTTACGGCCTTGGATACAAGTTCTTAAAAAACGTTTATGTTTTACACAGAATGCAGATTAACCAAAGAACTAATGTTAAGAGGAAATTAAATAAGGTCACGTGATCTGAAGCAAAAAATTCTTAAAAATGGCGCCGTAACCGCGCACTTTTAATACCTATATACCTAATACCCACAGATTAAAGAATAATAGGCAGATAGTGCGCACGGAATTATCTAATAAATTGATCTGAGGTGGTAGTGGCAAGTGGTTGGCAACATTGCCTAGAATCAAAGCCACATCAACTATCAAGGAGGCGCTAAATTAAAATTTTCAAATTAATGGATGCAACTCATCCAAAAAGTATTTATTGTTTTACCAATTTTGATTTATGTCATAAGTCTTTTTTAGACAACCGAATTTCGAGTTGTATTGAGTTTGTGAATTAAGGACAAATCATTTATTTCGGAAATGGCTTTCGCTCCTGAACTTCGAACTCACGCCCAAAAAGTTTGCACTCTTTACAAGAAAGCTATGCGGCAAATAGAGAGCTACTATGTAGCAAGGTATGAAGATTAGCTTACTACCAGCGACATACTATAGGTACTGTACTAATCCGACGCTCGACCGTGCATGCAGAATAATTAGAAAGCGTGGGCGGGTGGCACACTCACTTCTCAGAAACGCCATATTTAATCTAATGAATAAAATCTTTTTTGATTTTGTTTTCAGTTTTTTTTTTATTCAGAAGACGAATAGGCTCAACTATCTAACACTAGGGTAATATCTGATCTAAAGTATCATGCTTTTATTAAAATGCATTTTGTATGGATATTCTACTATCTTTCGTCGCTCACCTGAAATAACAAGATAAATATTCAAGAAATTTGTTAATGAATGAGAGGGCTTAGGCCAATAGTCCACCACGGTGGCCCAATGAGGATTGGCAGACTTCACACACGGAGAGGATTAGGAAAACACTCAGGCATGCAAGTTGTGTAAAAAAATACATATAATTATGTGTAAAAACTTAAATAACTACTGCTAATGTAATCACCAACTAGACCCCCCACCCCATATATCATCAGAAACAAGCAAAACAAAGAAGGGGGCATAGGTGTATATAGCGGGGATGCCGGGTGGGTCGTGCCCACCCTAGAATAGCCCTGTGCCATAGGGGCGTAGCTACCGCCGTATCAGCCTTATGTACGGGGTATACGGGGGATACGGGCCCCCGGACCATAGGGGCCCCTTACGTGTGAAATAAAATTATAAGTAATCCAAAATCTCTCTTTTTCCCTGGTTAAGCGTGTGCCCAAAAGTTAGTAACATTCTACATAGGTTAGGTCACTGTCATATTGATTTTAAGCGAGCCTTTTTTATTTTTTTGTGAGAAATCTTGACACTTCATTGGGGCCCCTCAACTAATTTGATACAGGGCCCCTCCAAGGCAGGCTACGCCACTGCTGTACCCCCTAGGATTCTGGGCTACTGATATGGAATTCTACTATGATACTAATATTAGACTTGATGTCAGGGGCCAGGCCCACCCTAGGAAATAATCCTAGATACGGGGCCAATGACGGGGGTCTAGTGCTTTATAGAACTTGACCGGCGACCCCTTACTTAATTTTTGTCTATAGATTTGTGGTAAGGTACCACCAAGTGATACTCCGCGCGCGCTTCGATAAGCACAAGTGTGAGGCGGACCCCAAAGAGCAGCGCCGGTTGTACTGGGTCGGCCAACAAGAGCTCTTTGACACTACACATCCAGTACCTATCGCCAAATGTAAGGCTATCATCATTCATACACCAAAACGTAACACAATAGTTTTTTTTACATTCCATCTGTATATTATTGGTTATTTTGCTTTAAATTGGTTAAAAATAAAAAAAAAACAAATTTAGAATTTGTTTTTTTGTTTGTTTCTTAAATGTCACACAGATTAATCAATAATGTTGATGGAGTGCACGGAACACGACACGACGATGTCGTAACCGTCACAAATACGAAATTCAAAAACGAAAACATTCTCGAGACAGTACGACACGAATTGACGCATCAGTAATTCTCAATATTATTCAAGATGGCGTCTTATGTTTTTTTCTGTCTAGTAGCAGGGAAATGGGCTTACATAATATTTAAAAAGAAATGGAGTTTTTTAAAGTTCTTTATTAACGCCCTCTACTGGTAGTTTAAAGCACTGTTTCACTATGCCTGTAGAATTAATTGTAGATGGCACGTCGCTCGGTTATAACTGTATCGTCATTTTAGAATTTGTTTATTAATGAAGCAAAGATTACAGTGTATAATGAAGTGAAACTTCATTAATAAACATTTTTACAGATGTAACGTCACGCCGGTATGCAACGGAAATGTCGAAAAAGAGAAAGAGAGAGAGAAATCGCGCAATGTAAATATTAAAGAAATAAATTTAAAAAATTAAATTTATAATTTACATTAATTTTCAACACATTTTTATATTTTAATGACAATTAAATTCCTAACTTATCTTAAGCTTATCTTCCTTTTTCCCTTCCTCTTAGACTCAGAAATCTAAAGTTTTAGATTTGTATAAATAAAAATGTAATATTACACAGTCATATTAACGAATTAACGATTAACATTAACTTGCGTTAATTCTTCCGGAATGTAACGCTTTATCGTTTAACAAGGCTAACTTTTTTTGTAGCGGATTAACGATTAACAAAGTTAACTATTTGATTAACGGTGCCCAGCTATGGGGATAATATGGGGGCTATCTAACACTGAAATAAATTTTCAAATCGGACCAGTAGTTCCTGAGATTAGCGCGTTCAATCAAACAAACAAACTCTTCAACTTTATAATATTAAGTTTAGATGCATGATTTCAACATTTCAACACGATTTCAACTGTCGAATTCAATCGTTTGCGTTAGACAATTCGGCCGCAGTAGTTCCTGAGATTAGCGCGTTCCCGTGGCCCGTGTGCGACGTCACTAATAGATTGTTGTCGATTGTCGACAGTCGCCTCGTCGGCGGGCATAGCAGGTGGGCCGGCGCACGCGCGCGTGGTGACGCCGCCCGACTGGGTGCTGGACTACTGGCACCCGCTGGAGAAGGCGCACTACCCGGAGTACTTCTGCGTGCGCGAGCTGCGCAAGTGCGAGTACATCGAGCACTGGAACAAGGGCACGCTCATGTGAACTCAGAGTAAAGTCAGCGGCCTTATTATGTATCTCAGTGTACCATTCAAAATGAGTCACTACAAAGATTGTTGTATTTTCGTTTTTGTGATTATCTATTATAGTTGTTTCTATGAAATTACCTTGAGTATGTCATTTGTCATCAAATGGCAACTCAAACCAATTACAGATGAACCAGTATCGCACCCATATTCACAAACTAAATTTTCTGTCATTTTCTAAGGAAAACGTGCTTAGATTTGGTAAATGTATTTTAGTAAACTATAAGTTTTGCCCGTTTTTTACATTATTCAACTACACGAAAAGGTAGTTTTACAGAGCTCTTTAACCGACGAACACGATTACAACTATGAAACATCGATGCTATAGAAACAGTTTTATAATCGCAATAGATCGTTGATCATATACTTTGACAGAAAATTAACGTATAGCGAGGCAGGTCCTATACAATAGTTGGTCTGAGAGTGGCAATAATCTTTTGTTTTAACTATCGTCTAACATGAATATTTCAACAAAATTACGTAAATATCAGTTTTTCGTTAAAATAACCTAACTACTGCTAATACCACCACTACTAGACTAATGTTATTTTACGTAAAATGACGTTTATTGTGTCATTTCGTTGAAAACACAATCGTTAATTGCAAAAACGAAAATACGATGAAAAACGATTTAGTGACTGATTACTTGAATGGTACACCGAGTTACATAATAACCCTGCAGACCTATGTGCCTAGTGGCAGTTTGATACTGTTACGACAGCGTAAACATGAACGTGATTTTTTTAAATAAATTGAAACAGCGCCATCTAGTGTCACTATTGCACAATTGTTTCAATTCCATATAATAGGGGAATGATCAGTTTTAGGCTAGACAGCGGACAGCCCTATGTATTTATTCCAAATAGTATCAAAACTATAGAATAAATAATAAGCAATTATGATATTATTTACAATCGCGCTACTATTACTTAAATTATGTTAAAAATACAAAGAATTTCAATTGACTTTATTTATGCCATAAACAAAGCCAAAGATTTTAATACTCCAAAACAAAGTTCCTTGTATAAAATGTTGCCAGTAATTATTATCTAATCTATTAACTTTTTTATATAGAAATATCGTCGTACCGCCGTGAACTATACCGCTAAGGGAACGGTTATTGAATAAATTCTTCAAACATCCCGAATCCATTATTTGATGGTTATGTTTTTTAAATTAACTAATATGTATTCATGTAATTTAAATAAAAACATTCAGAAATAATAGGATGTTTTTTTTAATAATAACGACATTTGTACAAAGAACTGAAAAAAATCGCTCATTCCAATATAAAATTTGAATTAATAATAAGTACGCTTTAAGACATCTGGCTACCAAACACAACCAAACCATAGTATCTACTGTGACCAAACAAACAGTACAAACATCATTCGAGCCAGGTGTCAAAAAAGGTGATAATCCGCACGAGCTGTAGGTGTGGCGAACGAACTCTTTCGTTCGCCCACTTTAGGTTAGGCCATCTACATTCACATTCCAGATTCATTTCATATTTAGAATTCCCTCGACCGCGCATGCGTGGATAATGGATATATTGTTTCGCCCATTCATTAGATCTTTACCACTTCTTCATTCCACACCGTTTCATCTATTTGATAGTACTTTTATTTTATATTTATACAATTGTTATAATCAGTGAAATAATAAATATACCTACCAATCAACATCGCCTCATATCAATATACTAATATCTAACCTCCATGGCGATATAGGTACCTATAAATAATATACTTCTACTAGCACATTTGTAAGTTTGCTATTAGAAGTAGAGTCCTTTTCATGAAAGAAATCCCGCGGCTAAAACCTGAACTAAAATTGACAGCGACGTAGACAAATGACACGTCATTAATGACATTAGCGCCGCGTCTGGGGGACTTCTTTTATGAAAAGGACTATGACTACTATGTTGTAGGTACCTATTTAGTTTCGTTATTTTCTGCATTATGAATGGCGAGAATTTTTAAATGGCCCAGCATGTTATTTTACTAACTTTGACGGTTGTTAGTTGACATAAACGAAATTGAGATTCTGTAACAAATGCCTTCCGGTGCCTACTGACAACCTGTGTATAACATGCAGTAGGTAGATGAAATTTCTCAGTTGATTTGATGTTTATTTTGATAATTTGTTAATAAAGACCACATTACTGAATAGGCCAGCAAGGTCAGGCTAAAATAAATGTAGATAGTTACTTACTTTCTTTATGTAATTAAAAAAAATTAGGCACTTCATGTAAAATGAGGTCGTTCATGATTAATAAATGTATTAGAAATATTATTGGTGTTTTATATAATTAACAGCCAATTTTAAAGACCTGCAGCAGAATGGAGATTATGACAAGCTTTGAATATATCGATTTTTATGAGACATTCGGGTAAAAAGGTCAATATTAACTAATTACTATGTAAAAAAGATTGACTGAATGTTTGCAAAATAAATAAATATCAACTTAAGGACCTGCTTAATCTATATATACATCGATACATCGATACTAATATTATAAAGAGGTAAAGTTTGTGGTAGGGGGTAATCTCTGGATCTACTGAACTGATTTTGAAAATTCTTTTACCACTAGAAAGCCACGTTATTTGTGAGTGTCATAGGCTTTATTTAATCCCCGTATTATGTATATGACCTCTGTCTTCGATTCGGAGGGCGTAGTTTTAAATACCGGATCATGAACCTCCATTATTTCAGTTAAGTGCATTTTAAGAAATTAAATATCACGTGTCTCAAACAGTGAAGGAAAAACATCGTCAGGAAACCTGCATACCAGAGAACTTTCTTAATTCTCTGCGTGTGTGAAGTCTGCCAATGCCAAAAGTGCGTCGACGCACGTTTCTAAAACGCGCGTAAACGGTGCGTTTAAAAAACGTGGTGTGCCCAGGCCCTAAGGGCTAACCTCTCTCATTCTGAGAGACTCGCGCTCTATAGTGAGCCCGGTAAGCCGAATATGGGTTGTTAACACCTTCGGTACGAAGTCAATTGACCTCGTACGTCTAGCTACTTCAAGAGTTACGAGGTCGGTACCGCACCAGAGGAAAATACAGAAAAATCAGTGCCGCCGGGAATGTGTTATGATGATGACGATTCTCACAGGAACGGGAACTACGCTTGTTAAAGATAGTTCAGGAAGTCGATTTAAAATAAAATAAAACACAAAATAATGATTATATCTTTTATTTTTAAATTCGCCTAACAGATAGTAGTAATATTTCGTTACTTATTTGCAAACAAAGTCAGCTAACCCGGTCTGACGAAACAACGTATCTTTACAAAGTGAAAAATCTGAAAAAAAAAACGTCATATTGCAAATGATAAAAACTATATCAAATATTTAAATATATTTAAAAAAAACAATAAAATATATATATTCCAAAACTCATTTTAAAATATAGGACATGTTTATTATATTGGGTTTGAAATAAAATTTTCAATAAAAATAAAAAAAATCAGAAAGAAACAAAATATTAAAAAATATATATAAAGAAATATAAAATACACTTGGGAGCAAAAAGATCAAGGCACCAGTTTTCTATGTTTCATCGTTTCATTGTATTTTTAGTTATTCTAAACAAAATGTTATTTTTCTTCTAGATTTATTAACTGACTGACGAGAGTATGAACTGACTAATACTTTTTTTACACGTCATCACATTCAAACGGTGTCTAAGTCTATAGTTTTAATTAAACTCGATTGTGTAAAAATGTACGAAATTTAAAAAAAATGTAGGACTATTATTTTATGGCATATTTAAACCTAGTTTAAATTTTTTATTCATCATCACATTCAAACTGTGTCTATGTCTATTGTTGACTGATGCTCGATTTTTTTGCTGCCATGTATAATAATGATGTAACAATTTTTAATTAAACATGTTATATAACATGAATTTAAATTAAACATTGTTATACAGTATATTATGTATATTAATATAATTTAACGGGTCAGTACGTCAGATCGCTTCCTTGCAACAACAAAACATACAATTACATCGCGACTTCGCTTACTAAATATAATGGGTATTCTAGAAATAATGAGTGAATAAAAAATTAGCTAACAAAATTAGGCAAAAAATAATAAAACTAGAATCAAAATGGCGGCATTTTGATTTTAAAGCAGTAACGAATCGATCAATTACAAAGGACAACAAATACACTCACAAAAAAACAACAATTTGGACAGTAAAATGATTTGTTCTGCTTAATGTTAGTTTATAGACAAACTATCGCTTTAGAGGCAAAATTTAAATATAAATTGACGAAGTGAACAACTAAAAATTTGCGTTTGTTACACCGCCATTTTGAACTCCAGCTCATTCGAAGACAATTCGTAATGTTTATTTCTGTATTTATAAAACACTGTCCGTCCGTCACATTTTCAAAAAAAATATGGTGCAACCAATGATAATTTTATACTATAGATCGGTTACGTCCCTACAAAATCACCGCAAAAAGTGATCCCAATAATAGGCTACAACACTGAGCGACCACGTGCACAATTTTGCCTTTAATTACATTATATATATATGTATATATAGTTTTTACACTTCCTGAACACACAACTCGACATTGTAGACGATATTTAGGTATTATTTGTTTAAATAATAACGTTCGCTGTTGACCACAACTGACTATAAATTTCCTCTTTTGAGCGCCTCATTTCTCATGCGCTGGTAACACATCTAACAGTATTTAACATCATTGAGTGCAGCCATGTTTTAGGGTCATTCTTTTCATACCTGTTACCTGTTTGTTTAATACTTTTACAGACAAAGTACTCAAAAACACAGAAATCCATACGATTACGAATTTACAAAAAATTAAACACACACCAACGCTTGCCGTTTTGAAGGCGTTTTATTAAAATTTCATTAAAAATATTTTTTTAGAGCAAAAATGTTTCTTGTTTGGATAAGATTTTTTTGAAACGTTTTAACAAATTACAATATTACTTTCGAGTAAATTATGTTATTAGTTACGAGTGTTGACAAAAAAAAAATTCAACGTTTCATAGTTCAACCCAGAACATATAGTCAGAGATCCGTAGAAGATTTTTTACAACTGATTACTATCAAGTTAATTTTCATTGAGTAGCTTCATCTCAATGAGACAATCAACTTTATACGATTAAAAAAAATCTTTTTTATCTACGAAAATTCCAGCTGTTTTTTTTAATGTTGATTAAATAATAGTTACACAACTTAACAGCCACAATGTCCTAACGTGGTACATTATTTCCTGGTAACTCAGTTAGCTACCAGAACCAAGAATTTTCGTGAATATAAAAGTTGATTGTCTCATTGAGATGAAGCTACTCACAAAAATTAACTTGATAGTAATCACTTGTAAAAAAAATTCTACGGATCCCTGACTTATATTTCAGCTATCTTGTTGAATTAACCAGCGAATGTCCGCCTAGGCTGTACATTAGAAGCCGACATCTAATAAAATTCTGATAGTTAATTAAACTAGCATCACTCACACCCAATATATCGACGAAAAAAATTATAAAAAAAAAACACTTTACGCACAAAACCACAAGCGTTCGATATGTATATAATAAATAAACAAATCATTAACCTATGAGTCAACAATAAAAATTAATAATAAAAAAATAATATAATATTATAAACAGGCAAACATGAGTTACTTTATTTGTTGATGCAATATTGACTTTCCACAGAAAATTGACGATTTCAAAGATTAATTAAACAAAATTCCCCCTCACCGGGTTTATTTTGCATAAAAACGCTCAAAAAAGATTAAAAAATTTCAAGATATAAACAGACTTTTTGTCGGCGTTTGTCCGACAAGTACAACACTATAGCAAGGCAAGTTCGTAGATGACACTCTCATGATATGCGGGCGACAGGGGGAAACGACTCTGCGGGTGTGACGTCATGCGCGCGGTGCATCGCTACCCCCCTCCCGGCCCGCGCCCATCGGGAGTGTTACAAACGAATTTGCCAAGCTATAAATCCGCACGCTAAGGTTGCAAACAAGAAAGTGTCTGACAAACGCCGACTTTTTGTCATTCTACGTCAGTAAAAATCCGCCGACTGTCAAAATTGCAACTGTCAAAAAGTTTTCCCAAGCGGCCTGCAAAACTTAACCAATAAATTATTTTTACAATGACAATTTGGTACGACACATCCAATTGGAAGTTGGACAGAGTAAAAAATATAATTATAGTGTGTTTTAATTTAAATATCATTTAGTTTATATCATAATTCATAAATGTATTTAGTTATTTATATATACACTTTTTTTTTCATTTACTTTTCATTTAATTTAAATGGGGTGGGTCGTTTGCACCGATTCGCGTAAAAGAAAAATTAAATCAAACTTTATATGATGAGCGTTTAGCAAAAAAAAGTAAAGTAATGAAAAAAATATATAAATACATATTATATATAAAATAAAATTGTAATGCTTCAGTTTCGCGAGTTGAGATGTCAAAATTAACTATTTTTTGACTTACAAATGCACGCAAATTAGTTGTCTATTTACTTCTCTGTCTACGGAAAAAGACGCATTTTTGTAATATTTGATTTAATCTTTTTTCGCTTTTCGGCGCCATTTTTAGTGAAATCAATAAGTTTTCTCATTTAATTTTATATACAAGAAAAAAAGAAACACCAAACCAAATTAGTTGGACGGTTTGCATATTTTCAAATTCATGGTTGATTATTTTGATTTGAAACAACAACTATATTTAATTACAATTACATTTAAAAATTAAACTCCTAAATTACTAAAGATTGCCTCGAAACACTTATAAAATTAACGAATCTCTTTTTAATTATTTATTAATCCTAAAATTAATTCAATTTGATGTTATAGTTAACAATATCGGAATAGATGTAAATATATATAAATAAATCTAATCTATAAATAACTAAATGTGTTGAATCAATTTTCATAATACTATACAAAATCTAGAAAATTAATCGAAAATTCATTTTCTATAATCTAAATTACACTATCATTCATGTAAATAAAAATTGTTTGAAAATGAAAAAAAAAAAACATTTTAAAGCTATCTTAAAAACTAAATTCAGCCATATTATTACTATTTAATATAACTAAATAATGATAATAATATATTAAATTAATTTCACAGTGAATATTTTGTTATCAATTTATTTTTTACACGAATATTGAGTAACACAACATTATGTATATTTTTCTGCACATGTCATGATTACTCATGAAATAGCATAATATAACATGTTATAAAACTCATTTTAACATGGTTTAATGTCATAACATGTCACTGTAAAATGTCAAAAATGCCAAACAAAAGTCAATTTTATGGTTACAATTTCATTTGAAAATTAGAATTAGTCAAAGAGAAGAGAAAAAAAAAATATTATGTCGATATTTAGAATGTGTTCGATTGCAGTATCTAAATACGCTTTGAAAAAGGTAAATTTTTATCAAACATACTATTTGTGTTTTTTTCCAAATTTATAAATCAGCATTTATCTTGAATTTACATCATAATCTTTTTTAATATTTTTGTTATATTACAATAATTTTGTTATATAACATGTCGACATAATTTATGTGTTATAATATAACATAAATTATGTAATATAACATTAAGACATAAGTTCTGTATACACATAAACATATGAAAATTTTAGATACTTGAAAGTCCAATTACAATTAAGTTTGCAAAACCCACTGCAAAAAAAGACGTACGTTCCTATTTCATTGCAATCCTTTATAACATGTTATGTTTCTCAAAAAAAAAATACTTATTCAATATTCGTTAAAAATAAATCAATAGAAAAAAACACCCTCGAGTATTTGATAAAAACAAATCGCTTACATATAAACCTATGTTGGACATAATATGAGAGGAACAGTATTACTTCGTATCTACATAAAGGACATCGCTCACTGACACCGCACCGCACCGCACAATATTATACTCAGAGGCACAATTATCCGCCCTCTTTAATATGACGCGAGTATATTAAAGTGGGCGGATAATTGTGCCTCTGAGTATAGTTCGGCGTTACAAAACAACAGTATGGGCAACCTGTAGCTTTTCTTATCTCCCTGACTAATGTGGGCTACAAAATTTTTTGTTTTAAATTTAGATTAGATAAAACTGAAGATCTGTAGCCCGTATTTTACCAAAAAAAAATACAGAATTAATCAATTTATGATCAAAATTATGCCATAAAACTTAATTACACGTTATTTCACTTACATTAAAACTAAGAACAATATTGGGTTTCTTCTATACACAAAGACCAAAAATTTTCTACACAGCTGAAAAAGGCATAAAAATTTTTCGTTAAAAAGATCAATTTATATTGTATTAGTAAACAGAATGAATTCATTATATCCCCACTTTAAAATGACAATAAAAAATAAAATCCTGACTTTTTAGAATGTAATACTAATTTTTTTTTATATAATTTTAAATTTTAGAATACATGTTAAAAAAAACAGATATAGAAATAATTTGATGTGACAATTTTTCTTCAATGTATGAACATGAACTTAACTCATTCAAGTAAACATTGGTGCGAGCGATAAAAGTCAGCGGATGTCCTTATATCGACCGTGCAATTAAAAATATAAATGGTCAATACCGCAAAACTAAAACTTTAAATATATCTTAACAGGAAAGTTATGTTTTGTGTGAAACAGTCAGTCGTTGTGAAGACCTTCTTGATTAATTGTTACAAGTTCTTCGATTACAAGTGGTATTAAAATTCATTATTTAGGTTATTGTAGAGGGGAGGTATCAGTGTTGGTATAAATAAGAGGATATTTCATGACTTGAACCCAGTTGTTTGTTAGGCAGCGTAAACGCCGTCACGCTGCCAGTCGCGTTAGTGATTTTGTGCAATATCATAAATTCTTTTCTGTCACGGAGAGCATGTCGGGCAGGGAAGGTGAGTGTTGGATCCCTTAAACCTACTATCAAGTTCACAAGTCCTGGGACCTGCTCGAGGTGTTTCCTCTACCACATTGAATTGAATTTTTTCTTAAATAATTTTTAAGTCTCTAACGAAGGTTTGTCACTAAGCTAAAGGTCTGCCTAGTGGAGATATGATTCCTCATGATATAAAAATGGAAAAAAAATCTGTAAAAAATATCAAAAGATTACGTTTTATACTTAAGACAAACTTGGACAATATATACATATATATATAAATGAATCCATATATCCCTTGGTCACGCCATCACGCGTGAACGGCTGGATCGATTTCACTATTTTTTTTAATGTGTTTTACATTGTCATTGTTCTTATGACATAAAAAATTTGGGGTAGGGTAAGGTCGGTGTAGGGTAGGGTTAGTTGAAAGTTTACATCGAATTACACGCGGACGAAGTCGCCGGCGTCCGCTAGTATACAAATATAATAGACAATTTATTAGTAAATAGGCGAATATCAAAGTTTTAGTTTTCACGTGACTGTTTATTTTATAGCCGGTCGATATAATCATATTTATTTAATAATAATAATAATAATATAACTACTGTGCTATTGTACTATTATTAATAATAATAATTAAATTTATATATCATCATCATCATCATATCAGCCGATGGACGTGCACTGCAGGACATAGGCCTTTTGTAGGGACTTCCAAACATCACGATACTGAGCCGCCTGCATCCAGCGAACGCCTGCGACTCGCTTGATGTCGTCAGTCCACCTGGTGGGGGGTCGGCCAACACTGCGCTTACTAGTGCGGGGTCGCCATTCCAGCACTTTGGGACCCCAACGTCCATCGGCTCTTCGCACTATGTGCCCCGCCCATTGCCACTTCAGCTTCGCAACTCGTTGAGCTATGTCGGTGACTTTGGTACATCTGCGGATCTCCTCATTTCTGATTCGATCACGCAGAGATACTCCTAACATAGCTCGTTCCATCGCCCGCTGTGTGACTCTGAGCCTTCTTATGAGGCCCATAGTTAGCGACCAAGTCTCGAAAATTTATATATAATAATTAATAATAGTACAATGACAATTTATTAAAAATGAAGACACGTCTGTCAAACTAAAGCACTCTTACATAAATATAGTTATAGTTACATACATTATACATATTTTTCATATATTTTTCTTTTACATTACACTGTATTTTTTACATAGAGGTACTCTATACAAAAAAATATTGTTCATTATAGAAAAAAAAAGAAAACGGATTCTATTATAGACCATTGTCTTTGGTTCTAGGTTGTTGTAGCCTTTTATATGAAACTGAAGCCGTCATTGTCAGCAAATATATGAGTAGATATGAACAAAAATCATTTATATTATACTAGCTGACGCCGCGCGGTTTCACCCGCGTGGTTCCCGTTCCCGTAGGAATATGGGGATAATATATAGCCTATAGCCTTCCTCGATAAATGTGCTATCTAACAGTGAGAGAATATTTCAAATCGGACCAGTAGTTCCTGAGATTAGCGCGTTCAAACAAACAAACAAACTCTTCAGCTTTATTATATTGGTATAGATACTCTTAATATATTCGTGTAAAGTATGCATTAGTGTCGATATACCTTTATCAGCTATAATAATATATTAAACAATATCACTATTTTTTAATTTAGGTAAAAATATATTTTCTTAATATAATTCATATTAATGAACTGACAATATTCTTTAGTTAGGAATATTTACGAAATTCGGAGTTTTAATATTAATCAATATATATTTTGTTTTATTTTCAATTCAAATACTGTCAATCATTAATATATTATTCGATAATATACACAATATATCATTTATATAATATATACCGGTACATAATATATTATAACTATATATTTTTTTTAATATTACAATTTGGTCAGCTATATTTTGTTATTATTTACACGAATTTTGACAATTCGTTTGTCGACAAATTTTTTTTTTTTTTTAAACATGCTCAAAGACGTTTTTTCGTAAGTAGCAAACAGTATCATGACATCATTTACTACTTAGACAAATTAGTAGCACGCGTGTAAATACATAAACATCAAATACAAACAAGTTCGTTTATTGTAATAGGCTAGCTGATACTTTATTTATTTATTTATATTCGACTAGATTGAAAAAAAAAAAAAAAATTTTTAAGACATTAACATGCAAAATTTTAATTTTCTAATACTTTTTTGCCAAAATGCTATCCGCCATGATGGTATATATATTAAATGTTTCATGACGTCACTTAAACACTAAACCTTAACCAAACGAAGTTTTTAACTAAATAATTAGTTTGACGTTTATTCTTAGTGACATCAAGTGACGTCACAAAATGGACGACAGCGTTTGGAAAAAATTAATAAATGCATAATTTTTAAATTGAGTTTTCAATGAAATCCTTAACTTTTATTAATTGATGTCGATATATTTCGAACCCTTATTTCATATTATATGAAAATAATATTGTTTATATTAAATTTGATATGAGTCAACTATCCTCTTGTTTGACACTTCATTGTTCGTTCTAAAAATTTCGAAAATATATAAGCAATTTATTAATAATTTTTTCGTAAGTAGCAAATAGTATCATGACATCATTTACTACTTAGAGAACTTAGTAGCGCGCGTGTAAATACAACTATTTACTAATCATGTATTTGACAAGTCATTGATTTTAGAAAATCCGAAGTATATTTGCGAATAAGTAGAAACCCCATTTTTGCGATTGCGATTCAAGGTAGCAAATAAAAAGCGTGCTACTACATATTTGCTACTTAGACAATTTAGTAGCACGCGTTATGACAGCTGTTTATTTGTGTTTGTTTAACAGTTCATTTCGAAAATTTATGAAAATGTATGCGAAAAATAACAATTCAAAATAAAACCTCTTTTCTTGTGTTATCTGTATATGATTGTGACGTGGTTTGTGTCATGTGTCATTGACGTCACTGACGTTATGTTACGAGTAGTCACGTCTCGCGGCCACTACGACGACGTCGACGTCGAATTCAACAGCGATTGTTGTTGCTGGTGAAGTCCGTCGATGACGTCAACGGCGAGGTCGTCGGCGACGTCAAGGGCGAGGTCATCGGCGAGGTCGTCAGCGAAGTTAACGACGAGATCGTCGGCGACGTCAAGGGCGATATTGTCGGCGAGGTCGTCGGCGAGATCGTCGACGAGGTCATCGGCGAGGTCGTCGGCGAGGCCATCGGCGGCGTCAAGGACGAGGTAATCGGCTATGTTGTCGCCGAGGTCGTCGGCGGGATCGTCGGTGAGGTCGTCGGCGAAGTCAAGGGCGAGGTTGTCGGCGACGTCAAAGACGAGGGCGAGGATGTTTTGTTCACAACGCAACAATTGTGACGTAGGTCGCGTCAACGCTGTCAGTGACGTCACCGAGGCGGGCTTACTGGGCGTGTCACGAGTCGCTGCGGCGCGCGGCCACTATGGTGAGGTCGGGGCGCGTGCGCATGAGCTGCGAGGGCGAGGGCGAGGGCGAGGGCGAGGGCGCGGGCGAGGGCGGGCCGGCGGGCGGCGACGGCGGCTGCTCCGTGCCGCGCAGCGAGTCCAACGATGCCACGCGGATGGTGGGCCATTTGCCGCCTGGAACGATGGCGATGTATTATTTAAATTAGAGATGGGCCGAGTACTCGGTTAATACTCGGTACTCGGCGTACTCGGCGGATTTTTTGATACTCGTACTCGGCCGAATAACTCGGTCGGTGAATGTATACGAAAAGCATTATTTAGGTACATATAATTACAACAACAGTGTTAATCAAAAAGTATTTATTAGTAATTTAGGAAATCTTTGAAATCTCAAATAAATTGAAATAAAATTAAAATGAAATTATAAACTAAACATCTAATCAAAATACTTTAAATACATTCAAAATAAAAATTCATAAAATAAGACACAAAATAAAAAAACCAAAAACAAAAAACCTTGATAAGAGCGTATAAATAAAATGATAATAACATAAAGATAAATGCCAACATACAATAATTAATATGACATATATATACATATAATATATATAAATAGAAATATGAATACTTATACCAATTAATAGACTGTACCTAAATATGTTATTTGCATCTAAAGGTCCCATTAAATAATTGATGCCTCCACTGCATAATCCTCTAACTCTTTTTGCCTATATAACATGAACTTCTTCAACTTCTGAGAGAAGCTAAATTTGGATTGAGACTCGCGAATAGGTGGCGGAATGTTGTTCCAGCATCGAGTGAAATGAAATGGAATGAAAGATTTAAAAGAGCAACTGTTGAGTTTCCCGTCGCTCTTCTCAACAGGAGACTGCGCCTTCTGAGCTGGTGGTAGAGTCACTACAAATAGTCAAACTTGACGTTTCAAAAGCTTTTGCTTTTAACTTAAAACTACTTGAAAATACAATTTTGAATTGAATTAATACTTGTTTACGCGCGCGAAATGGGAATTTGATTGAACCGAGTCACTCGGCCGAGTACTCGGTTGAAAAAAAAAATTGAACCGAGTAAAACTCGGTACTCGTTATTCGGCAAAAATGTTACTCGGCGCATCTCTAATTTAAATACAGGGTTCTCGGGAGTATTTCCCACAACTTTAAAGCTTTTTTTTTTATTGAGAAAGAATACAATATGGAACTTAAGCTAACTTATCCTAATAACTATACAAATCATGCCCACGTGGAATGGTGGCAAGAATACTGGCTGCATTTCCGCGCTGGAGCCAGGTTGATCCTTTGCGCAACAAATGAGCCAGCCCTTCTGTCACCAGTCGAGGCAACTAGCCGCGGTGAAATTATTCGATAAAATTTTTTGGCGCTGCGACTCCATGGCCCAAGGGTCTCCACGGCAAAAAGTACAAATATGTAACTCTCTGTCAGAGAGGCATACTTGAGCCACTTACCGGTTTCAGCTTTTTCTGCTGCGGCTCCCGGTCTTGACTCTGTCTCCCTGATATGACACTTAGCCCTTTTTAATTTATCACTAGCGGACCCGGTCAAGCTTCACTTTGACTTTTGTACACTTCTTCCACACCCTTCCCCTCCCTACTCCTACCTTACTCCTACCCCACCCATACCCTACCCCTACTCTACGCCTACCGTACCTCTACCCTATACATATTAAAATTCAAATTATTACGAATCGTTTGTATGGGAGTATAAATTTTTTTTTAGTCCTTTTAAATTTTTCTTGCCGTAAAAACCATCCTAGAACTTCAACGAACATTTAAAAAAAAATTGGCCAAATTGGTTTAGGCTTTGTTGAGTTATGCGCTTACCAACGCATTTTGCGATTCATTTTTATATTATAGATTAAGAGAGCCATGCCGAAATAGCCTACCGCCACTCCTTTGGCGTGAAAGCCCGTGGGATCCAAAAAGTAATATTAAAAAAAATATCATACATCAAAAAATTTTTTTTTTTTTTTTTTTAATATTATATTTTTTGAGATATTATGCCCGACGCCTGCAAATGTTTACTTAGGGAGCTGTTACTCACTGGGGGCGGGCTGTGACGATATCGCCTTCTCCTGGGTAGTGATCACGCTGGCCGGTATCGGGTCCTCGTCAGTTAAGCTGCCCACGACCACCTTCTTGCCCGGCGCCTGCGAATGTTAAAAAAATAAAAATACGTAAACTTTTTGGAGTTTACTCCTTAAAAATCGATTTTTCATATACAGCCCCCGGTATGAAAAAAATATGGGCAGTAACATTCGATGAACGAATAACAGATTTTTAAAAACACAAGACTTTATTTTTCTGAAATAACATTGAAAGTTACTGATGCGACGGTTCGTGTCGTACTGAGTCGACAATGTATTCGTTTTTGAATTTTGTATTTGGAGCGGCTACGACACCGTCGTGTTCCGTGCGCTCCATCTGCCTATTATTGATTAATCTGTGTTTGTAATTAAATTAAATTGTGTAAATGTAACATTGAAAAAATTTAAATGCATTTCTCATTCGTTCTTTCACATAATGGACGACAGTTTTTTTTTAATTTCCTAGACAATTGAAATTTTCAAACATGTGCCCTTTTCGAAATTGCATTTTTTTTTTATTTGGGTCAACAAACAGTGAACGATAAGATTACAATTCAAAAAAATCAATTACTGACGTAAAAACTAAATCGTCAACCTACACCGTTAACCACAGATTAATTAATATACAAGAAAAGTGAAATTTTGAAAGTGAAGTGACATTGAAAGTTTAATTCAAATAGTCAAATAGTTAATATTCAAATAGTCTTTGTAGGAGATGGTTATGTGGTAGTTGATTGAATGGTAAATAGGCTACTGAAGGTTAATGCGTGTCTCTGTCAGGAATCCAATAATAAACTAAATAGAACGAATTATTATTTATTAACACACCGAGTAATATATAAAATTGAGATACTAACTTAACTTAGCGGACTGGTTATAATGAATAAACTAGAACACGAGCGTCGGTAAGGACGAGTTAGGAACGACTGCCTTAACTTAACATCGAAGCGAACGTTCTTACAGAAAATGTTTACATAGCAGTTTGCGTGCTTAGGGCTCACTGCAAACGGAATTTATGATTAAGTACTAGCGGACTCGCTCAAGCTTCGCTTTGACTTATTAATTTATTTATTTGCACTTCTTCCCTATCCCTACCTTACACTACCATACTCCTACCCCTACCCCTACCCTACCCCTACCCTACCTCTACTCTACCCCTACCCTACCCTACCCTACAACTACCCTACCCCTACCCTATCCCTATACCATAAACCTACCCTACCCCTACCCTACCCTACCCCTACCCTACCCTACCTAGACCCTACCCCTACCCTACCCCTACCCTACCCCTACCCTACCGCTACCCTACCCCTACCCTATCCCTATACCATACCCCTACCCTACCACTACCCTATCCTAGGATTTAGGGGTTTGAAAAATAGATGTTGGCCGATTCTCAGACCTACTGAATATGCACAAAAAATTTCATCAAAATCGGTCGAGCCGTTTCGGAGGAGTTCAAGTTCGAACACCGCGACACGAGAATTTTATATATTAGATAAGGCACGCTACAGTCTTTTATAAAAGTAAAGTGAAATGAACCTTGTCCTGTTTCTTGGCGTGCTTGGTGGAGTTGGTGGAGCCGTAGGGGCGACCTCGCATCTTCACGCCGGCGTCCAGCTCCAGCGGTATCTCGAACTCGGGACCTGAGACATTCACAATATTCATACATCATTATCAAACCATATTCGTCTCACTGCTGAGCTAGAGCCTCCTCTCAGAGTGAGAAGGGTTAGGCCTAGGGTTAGTAATGTAGGATGTGATAAGGTAAGCTAAAGGTAAAGTAATGTAGGATGTGATAAGGTAAGCTAAAGGTAAATTAATGTAGGATGTGACAAGGTAAGGTAAAGGTAGTGTAATTAATGTAAGATGAGATAAGGTACCTAATGTAAAGGTAGTGTATTTGTTGAAAAATAAGATAAGGTAAGGTAAAGGTAGTGTAATTAATGTAAGATGAGATAAGGTAAGGTAAAGGTAGTGTAACTAATGTAACATAAGATAAGGTAGTGTAATTAATGTAAGATGAGATAAGTTAAAGCAAAGGTAGTGTAATTAATGTAAGATGAGATAAGTTAAAGCAAAGGTAGTGTAATTAATGTAAGATGAGATAAGTTAAAGCAAAGGTAGTGTAATTAATGTAAGATGAGATAAGTTAAAGCAAAGGTAGTGTAATTGATGTAAGATGAGATAAGGTAAGGTAAAGGTAGTGTAACTAATGTAACATTAGATAAGGTAGTGTAATTAATGTAAGATGAAATAAGGTAAGGTAAAGGTATAACTAATATAAGATGAGATAAAGTAAGGTAAAGGTAGGGGTAAGGTATACCTTTCTCAGCCGCGTCGGCGACGTAGGCGGCGAGGTTGGCGGGCATGACCCCCAGCGCGAGGGCGGCGGCCTCTATGCCGAGGTCGCCGCGCTGCAGCCGGTCCAGCACGCCCGACGGACCCTTCGCCTGCCAGAACTCGCGCGCCGTCCTGTGGAACGTTGCAAACTTACATCAAAATCGGAATAAGCCAACATTTTAATAATGAAAGTAAGGACATAGTTATAACTATTTGACGGCCGCCGTGGCGCAGTGGTAAGCGCGGTGGATTTACAAGACGGAGGTCTTGGGTTCAATCCCCAGCTGGGCAGATTGGGGTTTTCTTAATCGGTCCAGATCTGGCTGGTGGGAGGCTACGCATACGCGTGTCACTCACGCACATACACGCACGCACGCAAACGCACACACATACACGCACGCATACTCACACACATCCGCACTCACACGCTCGCATGTAGCGTTCGCACACACCCCTCATTTCGGCGGGGTTAAAAACTGGAGGGTAACGATCTCGAGGGTTCTTACCCGAGTAAATCGTGGGGGAGGATTTCACCTCTCAGGATGTTCTTCCAGCCCTAATTCATCGCAGGGATTACAAGGAACACATTCTAAAACTAGCCTAAGGCTGTTAAGTTCTGTACTCCTCGCTTTCATACGCGGTACAGGACTCAGCGAAGCGTATAGCGCAGGGTTTCTCAAAGTGGTGTAGGAGTTCGCCATTTAAGGACAGGGGGGTTCGCGACAAAATTTACGTAATGGTGGCTTGATGACTGATACCGAGTCAGAATTAAGGTTAAAATTGTCAAAAATTACTCCTAACATTGAATCCATTTGCGACAAGAAACAAGCACACCCATCACATTAATATTACAAAGACATTTATTTAGGTACTTTATGTGTTACCAACAATTTAAACTACTGTTAATTGACTGTTGAAAAAAATAAGGTTTCATTAGTTAGTAAGGAGTTCGCTGTCACTTGGATATTTTAACAGGGGTTCGTGGAGCTGGAAGTTTGAGAAACTCTGGTATAGCGTATAGCTGTCGTGTCGTGCCCTCACCTGTAGGGCCTGTTGATGCAGCCGTACACGTCCCGGTAGCGGCCGTACAGCGTGCCGTAGCTCACGCCCAGGATCTCCGCCGCCTGCTTCATCTCCAACTCCTTCACCCTCACCGCCTCCATCACCTGCAATCGACGTAACTAAATTAGCATTCACTCTCATAATATTGAGTGACATAGTGACAACTCGTCCCAGAACTGCAACCGCCTGCAGTGCTGCAGGCAGTCGTTGAACTAAGGTCAAGGTAAAGTAATGTATGATGTGATAAGGTAAGCTAAAGTTAAAGTAATGTATGATGTGATAAGGTAAGGTAAAGGTAGTGTAATTATTGTAAGATGAGATAAGGTAAAGGCAGTGTAATTAATGGAAGATGAGATAAGGTAAGGTAAAGGTAGTGTAATTAATGTAAGATGAGATAAGGTAAGGTAAAGGTAGTGTAATTAATGTAAGATGAGATAAGGTACGGTAAAGGTAGTGTAATTAATGTAAGACGAGATAAGGTAAGGTAAAGATAGTGTAATTAATGTAAGACGAGATAAGGTAAGGTAAAGGTAGTGTAATTAATGTAAGATGAGATAAGGTAAGGTAAAGGTAAAGTAATGTAGCATGTGATAGGGTAAGGTAAAGGTAGTGTAATTAATGTAAGATGAGATAAGGTAAGGTAAAGGTAAAGTAATGTAGCATGTGATAGGGTAAGGTAAAGGTAGTGTAATTAATGAAAAATGAGATAAAGTAAGGTAAAGGTAGTGTAATTAATGTAAGATGAGATAAGGTAAAGTAAAGGTAGTGTAATTAATGTAAAATGAGATAAGGTAATGTAAATGGTGACGATATCGTACCCGTTTGACGTAGTTCTCCTCCCAGAACTGCGGCCGCCTGCCGTGCTGCAGGTAGTCGTTCAACTTCACCACGTCCATGAAACGAGGGTCCACCACGCCGTGTTTGCCGGCTGCAATGTAAAACCAATCCTGATCACGCTTTTTATGACTTTTCTTTATATATTACTGTCAGTGCGTCAGTGACTCAGTCAGTCAGTTTGTCAGTTTGGAAATTTTTTTATTATGTAATTCTATACTAATATTATAGAGGTCTTTGGCATTGTAGGAGGTAATATCTGATCTAAACTTTCTTGTTTTGCCTACTACATATTATCTTAATTAAGTAACAGATTATCAAAAAGTAACACTAATGGGAATCCACTGGCTCCCAAGATACAGTTACAGCTAGTTTGGGAGCCAGGGATCTAGTCTTTTATTGTATTAGAAATTTGTTACTGTGTGAATAATAAATATTTTTTTTTTTAAACTATCTACTAAATTGACTAATGAAGTTCTTTTACCACTAAAAAGGCACGTTTTTTGTAAATGAGTGAGTGAGTGTACGCATGTGACACTCGACTAGTGTATAATGTAGTGCATATCACGTATATTTCGTATGTTTTATGATCAGACTGTATAGTACATTGTCAGTAACTCAGTCAATGCACTGCAGTGCGGATGTATTGTACGATTTACGTCAATGTCGTTCATCAGTGAGTCAATAAGTAAGTCAGTACTGTACGTATAGAATAGACGCAGTGAGTGTACGTACGTTTAATGTAGTCAATGCACTGCAGTGCGTAAGTATTGTACAATTTATGTCAATGTCGTACAACAGTCAGTCAGTGAGTCAACGAGTCAGTCAGTATTGTACGTATAGAACAGACACAGTGCGTGCACGTACGTTTGATGTAGTCAATGCACTGCAGTGCGGATGTATTGTACGATTTACGTCAATGTAGTACATCAGTGAGTCAGTGAGTCAACGAGTCAGTCAGTCAGTACGTATAGAATAGACACAGTGCGTGCACGTACGTTTGATGTAGTCAATGCACTGCAGTGCGGATGTATTGTACGATTTACGTCAATGTAGTACATCAGTGAGTCAGTGAGTCAACGAGTCAGTCAGTCAGTACGTATAGAATAGACACAGTGCGTGCACGTACGTTTGATGTAGTCAATGCACTGCAGTGCGGATGTATTGTACGATTTACGTCAATGTCGTACATCAGTGAGTCAGTGAGTCAACGAGTCAGTCAGTCAGTACGTATAGAATAGACACAGTGCGTGCACGTACGTTTGATGTAGTCAATGCACTGCAGTGCGGATGTATTGTACGATTTACGTCAATGTAGTACATCAGTGAGTCAGTGAGTCAACGAGTCAGTCAGTCAGTACGTATAGAATAGACACAGTGCGTGCACGTACGTTTGATGTAGTCAATGCATTGCAGTGCGGATGTATTGTACGTGTAATATCAGTGTCGTACATCAGTGAGTCAGTGAGTCAACGAGTCAGTCAGTCAGTACGTATAGAATAGACGCAGTGAGTGTACGTACGTTTAATGTAGTCAATGCAATGCAGTGCGTAAGTATTGTACAATTTATGTCAATGTCGTACAACAGTCAGTGAGTCAACGAGTCAGTCAGTATTGTATGTATAGAACAGACACAGTGCGCGTACGTACGTTTGATGTAGTCAATGCACTGCAGTGCGGATGTATTGTACGTTTAATGTCAATGTCGTACATCAGTGAGTCAGTGAGTCAACGAGTCAGTCAGTCAGTACGTATAGAATAGACACGTACGTTTGATGTAGTCAATGTGCGCGGTGCTGGTGGTGGAGGAGGAGGACGACGCCTGCGCGACCGCGCCGCACGCGCTGCCGTCCGACTCCTCGTCTGCGAAAGACAAATTATCCAGTTACATATAAAACTGAAGCTAGAGAGTGAGAGCCGTGGAAGCCCAGTGGATATGACCTCTGCGTCCGATTCCGGAGGGTTCGAATCCGGTCCGCGGCATGCACCTCCAACTTTTCAGTTGTGTGCATTTTAAGAAATTAAATATCACGTGTCTCAAACGGTGAAGAAAAACATCGTGAGGAAACCTGCATACCTGAGAATTTTCTTAATTCTCTGCGTGTGTGAACTCTGCCAATCCGCATTGGGTCAGCGTGGTGGACTATTGGCCTAACCCCTCTTATTCTAAGAGGAGACTCGAGCTCAGCAGTGAGCCGGATATGGGTTGATAATGATGAATGATGATATAAAACTGAGTGCCGTGATGGTCCAATGGATCAGTGTGCCTCGTGGCAGTTTGATACTGTGTCGATCGCGTTGACGTAAACGCGAATTTCTATGGAATTGCAACAGCGCCATCTATTGGCACTACTGCACAACTGTTTCAATTCCAAATAAATTCACGTTTACGTGTACGCGATCGTCACAGTATGAAAACTCCCACTAGGCCTCTGAGTGCCTAGTTTTAAACGTTTTCATACTGTGACGATCGCGTAAACGTAAACGCAAAGGAGGTGGTCCAAAATTGTATGGAAAATCAGTCATTGTAACCTGGCGGAAATAAAAAAAAATATTTTTTTCAACTATTTTTGATTATTCAAATATACGAATTTACTTTAATTATTTCGAAATAATATTCAATAACTCCCAAGAAATGCAACACTAATATGGTAATAATGGCGGATTGATGACGTTTTCAATGCAGTAGGCGATTTGACGTTTGCTGTCAATTGTCATGTCATAGTTGCTTTAAGGGTTTTAATTTTATTTATTTCTTTTTATTTAGTCACATTTATTCACTTTATTAAATTTTAATAAAATCCTTGTATTTTTAAATTTTAATGATACGGAGTATAAGAGTGGACCTGAAATAGACCATCTCCTTTGGTAAAAATTTATGAGAGGTGCTGAATTTTCAATATAATACAATAAGTGTTTTGACTTAATATATCAGAAGTGGGACCTTTGGATCCCACTTCTGATGTTTTTTTTTTTTTAAACTGACCTCCGCTATTGTCGCCGTCGACGCGCAGCTTGGTGCGCAGGAAGGAGCCGATGTCGGCGGGCGGGTCGGCCCACTCGTCGTCCGACTGGTCGCGCGACCAGTGCGCCTCCTCCTCCCCCGCGCCCCACCCCACCACCCGCTCCGCTGTTATGTCCTGCGCAGAGACACACTGTTTGCCGTTATACACCTTCACTGGGTTGACAGATTAAAAAAAAAAATTAAGGAGTATATAAATTAACCAGCTGACGCCGCGCGGTTTCACCCGCGTGGTTCCTGTTTCCGTAGGAATACGGGAATAGTATATAGCCTATAGCCTTCCTCGATAAATGGGCTATCTAACACTGAAAGAATGTTTTAAATCGGACCAGTAGTTCCTGAGATTAGCGCGTTCAATCAAACAAACAAACAAACAAACTCTTCAACTTTATAATATTAGTATAGATAAAACTTTGACGGCCTCCATGGCGAAGTGGCAAGCGCGGTGGAAATCCACCGCGCTTGCCACTTCGTCTTGTAAATACAAGACTGAGGTCCTGGATTCGATCCCCGGCTGGGTCGACTGAGGTTTTCTATGTGTTCCAGAGGTAGATCCAGAGTAAAATCTATTTCCATTCCAAAATTCAGCTAAATCAGTAATAGCTGCGTTATAGAGTAACAAACATCCAAACATACATCCAAACAAGCATACAAACTTTCGCGTTTATAATATTAGTAGGATTTTATAAAAAAAAAAAGTAAAACTCACCAGGTTGCCATGCCTCCATTCTGGATCTCTTTCACTGTAAAATGAGAAAAGTTAAACTTTACTAACGCAAAATCACTATCGCGACTGGCAGCGTGACGGTATCTACGCTGCTTAACAAACAACTGAACTCAAGTCATCATTTGATGACTCTTATTTATACCAACACATCATTTCCCAACCTTTTTCAGCCACGGACCACTAGGACTAAAAAAACATACATACAGCCGAACTAGAACCTCCTCCTTTTTGGAAGTCGGTTAAAAAGCAGTGTCCCGGTCATAGTCCGAGCACCGTCAGTACTACATATGCAAGCAAGTTTGCATAATTTCTTATATCTGTGCTCTCATCAGAAAAGAAAAAAATGTGCCCGCTTTAGGTAAGATTACGAGAAGAAGAAAGATTACGAGATATTAGCATTTATGTTTGGTTCAGAGATGACACCGCGGACCCCAATACACAGTTTAAGAAACGATGACCTAACAGACTGTAGTTACGTGTGGTCGTTGCCTAAGACCAATACTCACGTCTTCAAATGGCTGCTGTTCTCGTCGTCCGTGTGGTCGGTGCCGCTCGCTAGCCTCTGTCGCTTAGGACTCGGACTGTCCCTGGAATAATTAAATTTATTTCAAATATTGGATAGAAGCAGGCGTTACTTTGCGGAAGTTCATCATGATTATATAATGATTTATTTATTTTGCTATCATCCGCGAAAAGTCGACGAACCCATGCGACAACGTCACCCAGGTCCGACAAAATACTCTCTACGTACGTTTCACCACGAAACCGGAGCATCCTCAGGAGATGTTTGCTTTACTACAACGTGCAATTGCAAAGTAAAGTAAACATCTCCTGAGGATGCTCCGGTACGTACGTACGTACGTAGAGAGTATTTTGTCGGACCTGGGTGACGTTTTCGCATGGGTTCGTCGACTTTTCGCGGATGATAGCAAAATAAATAAATCATTATATAATAATAAATTCATTTCATTATATTAAAAAAATATAACTACTAACTATACCCATTTGAATTCATTCAAATCCAATAAAAAAGAATAAAAAAGGGGTTATTAATTTTAACAATAAAAAAAAAAGACCAGAGCTTGTAGCCTAGTGACACGTCGATTCACTTTCTACAAACGCTAACACTTCGAAAACTAGAAAAATGTATAGGAATGATATAGATCTAATATATAAAATTCTCGTGTCGCGGTGTTCGAACTTGAACTCCTCCGAAACGGCTCGACCGATTTTGATGAAATTTTTTGTGCATATTCAGTAGGTCTGAGAATCGGCCAACATCTATTTTTCAAACCCCTAAATCCTAGGATAGGGTAGCGGTAGGGTAGGGGTAGGGTAGGGGTAGGGTAGGGTAGGGGTAGGGTAGGGTAGTGGTAGGGTAGGTTTATGGTATAGGGATAGGGTAGGGTAGGGTAGGGGTAGAGTAGAGGTAGGGTAGGGGTAGGAGTATGGTAGTGTAAGGTAGGGATAGGGAAGAAGTGCAAATAAATAAATTAATAAGTCAAAGCGAAGCTTGAGCGAGTCCGCTAGTAATATATAAAATACAGATCTATTCCTGTATATTATTTCTGTATTTTATATACAGGAAGAAATTTTTTTTAGTGCGGATATTTTTATATTTTGTACATAAACAAAATTTAATGATCACGTATTTTTTCTTTTTTTTTTTAACTCAAAAATAACAAAATTATCGTTAGCTAAAGTTATTTACTTTTGAACAGAATTTTAGGGTCACCCTATTGTGCGTTTATTTTATTTTCGTTTGATACCTAAAGGACGTCACCAGATCACTTTTAAGCTGAATATATCTTGTTTAGTAATAATATGTACATTATTTTGTTATTTTAGAGACATAAATTAAAAAAAAAAATTACATAAAATGTATCGAACTGTTTGTAGATTTATATTCTATTAATGATACAGAACCACGAAAAAAAATATCCGCACTAAAGACCGAATCACCCTGTATATACAGATAATATATAAAATACAGAAATAATAAATAATATACAGATCGGATCGAGAACATGATCACATGACCTGTCGATAGCGAATAGAGTTAGCGTTTGTAGAAAGTACGTACCACTTGGCTACTTTGTATTTACATTTCTGCGACAAAAAATTGTCTATGTTGTACATAAACATTTAATTTATATGTCGAGTCTCCCCTCAGAATGAGACGGGTTAGGCCAATAGTCCACCACGCTGGCCCTGCAGGTTTCCTCACGATGTTTTCCTTCACCGTTTGAGACACGTGATATTTAATTTCATAAAATGCAAAACTGAAAAGTTGTAGCTGCATGCCCCGGTCCGGATTCGAACCTACGCCGGATTCGAAGGCAGAAGTCATATCCACTGTGCTATCACGGCTATCAAGGGGGAATGCCCAATAAATATCACTTCAAAAAGCTCACCTGTCACAAATATCCCTCTTAATAGGACTAGACAATTTCTCCTTGGTGGGTAATTTGATCAGCGGAGGGGGGCCTCCTGGAAACAAAAATATAGTTCATCATATTATAGGACTCAAAAGTGATTATTAATATAAAAAAACTAATGTTGAACAAAGGTTATGATTCACAACACTTGTCAGGACAACTTAATTAACAAATCAAACTATAACCCAAATAAGATCCTAGAATGGCAGAGAATGACCTTGAGTGGAGTCACGTACTTGTGAACGATGTGCGTAGGGTTCAAGGTACCTTTGACTGTCAACAAACACTCCCCTTTTCCACTCAAGTCACTCTCTCCGCCTATCCCAAGTAACCCATAAAGAATTACACAACAAGAGATGTGGACGGCTCGAACGCCACGAGCACACTGAAGCCAACACGAGATCGAGCGACGTCATATCCGTCACAGACTACTATTTCCAACACTAAACGGCGATAACAATCATTTTCATACTATTATAACAGCCTTTTCAGAGGTTAGCCCAGACAAAAATTTTAATAAAGTTTTTATTTGAAATTTTTGTCTGTCAACACTTTTGGTAAACTACCCTCCTCCCAACTCGTATCAATAACGAGGTTATTAAAAGTAGTTTCTAATCAGCTGTTTTTTTTTCTCTTGCAGTGTAAAACAGTTATTAAGTAATGTGCTACAAATTGCGTGGTACATAATCTATACTATAGACATAGCTGGGCACCGTTAGTCAAATAGTTAACTTCGTTAATCGTTAATCCGCTACAAAAAAAGTTAGCTTCGTTAAACGTTAAAGCGTTACATTCCGGAAGAATTAACGCAAGTTAACGTTAATCGTTAATCCGTTAATATGACTGGTTAATATTGCATTTTTTTATCATTGTGTGACATTGGAAATTTACCACTGGAAAAATAAAGGTGGGCACTGGGGAAAAGTGCCATAATTTGTTTTTAGTTGATTTTATCAATAATTTTAACATAAATACAGTAATTTGTTGATTTATTTGAAAAAAAATCTTTCATAATTTCTTACTTGTCTAAACCACGTCGCGCGGTAAATAGTAGGCATTGGATTAACGATTAACGGAAGTTAATATGCAGAAGAAGTTAACATTTTGATTAACGGATTAACTTTTAAGTTAACTTTTAAAAACGTTAACGGCGGGTCCGTTATTAACTTCCGTTAATCAAAATGTTAACTTCGTTAATTAACGATTAACGAATTAACGAGTTAATGCCCAGCTATGACTATAGACTGTCTTGATGAGTACTGTTTACCAACAAAGAAATTAGAAATGAAGTTAGTAAACGCATATCATTTCATAACTTATTTATTTTAAATTATGTATGATTTGTTTATAAAATGTTATATAAAATATATTGATCATATCTAACTGCTCTAGGCATATTAATCAAATTTATTTTCATTAATTTATGAATAACTAGTGATTTATACTATCATTTTTAAATTGTTTGTTGGTAAACAGTACTCATCAATAAAGGCTGTTCTGACGCTCGGAATTTTTTATTATCTGGTAATCCAGTTAGCTACCAGAATCAAGAATTTTAGTAAATATAAAAGTTGAGCGCCTCATCAAGATGAAGATACTCATGGAAGATTAACTTTATAGTAATAAATATGTGATCCCCGGATCCTGGGTAAGCTAGAAGTTGATGACTGTTTTTTATGCCATTCAAATACACAAACCAGCATTTTTGGGGAGCTCTTTACACGACGAAAACGATAACAAAACAATGAAACATCGATTCTATGACAGTTTTTATAAACGCGTTAGATCGTTGATCTTATACTTTCACAGCGGGCGATGGAACGAGCTATGTTAGGAGTATCTCTGCGTGATCGAATCCGAAATGAGGAGATCCGCAGAACCAGTCACCGACATAGCTCAACGAGTCGCGAAGCTCAAATACATTCAAAGAGCCGACGTTGGGATTCCAAGGTGCTGGAATGACGGCCTCCGTGGCGCAGTGGTTTGCGCGGTGGATTTACAAAACGGAGGTCCTGGGTTCGATCCCCGGCTGGGCAGATTCAGATTTTCTTAATTTGTCCAGGTCTGGCTGGTGGGAGGCTTCAGCCGTGGCTAGTTACCACGTACGTAGCGTTCCGTTACGATGTCGTGTAGAAACCGAAAAGGGTGTGGATTTTCATCCTCATCCTAACAAGTTAGCCCGCTTCCATCTTAGACTGCATCATCACTTACTATCAGGTGAGATTGTACAGTGCTGGCCGACCCCCCACCAGGTGGACTGACGACATCAAGTGAGTCGCAGACATTCGCTGTATGCAGGCGGCTCAGTATCGTGATGTTTGGAAGTCCCTACAAAAGGCCTATGTCCTGCAGTGGACGTCCATCGGCTGATATGATGATGATGATGATACTTTGACAGAAGGGACGGGTAACATCTAGCGAGGCAGCTCCTTATGTAATTTGTCTGAGGGTGGTAAAGACTCATAAGACTCACCATTGACATTAAACTTCTCCGCAACCGGTTCGCGATAGTCCATGTCTTTGACCTCCCGCTCCGGCGAGCTGCAATCTGATCCGTTGTCCGGAAGGATCTTACTCGGCGACGTCTCTACATTCTTGACGTTCGTCTTGACGTCCTGCGTCCTGTCTGGCGTTTTGACGTTCACCGCTTTGACGCTCGGCGGCCTGACGTCCTGCGGCTTGACGTCGGGCGTTTTGACGTCTGCCTTGGCGTCGGTGAGCCTGTCTGTTTTGTTGGCTTCATGTTTTTGTGTGTCGTTTGTCTTGTCTTGCTGCGTTCTCTCGTGAGGCGTCGTCGTGACTGCGCCTGTAAAGGAAAAGTCCGAATATGAGCCCACTTTTCAGAAAAATATTTATTTATTCTTTTACAAGTTAGCCCTTGACTACAATCTCACCTGATGTTAAGTGATGATGCAGTCTAAGATGGAAGAGGGCTAACTTGTTAGGTGGAGGATAAAAATCCACACGACATCGTACCGGAATGCTAAATCGCTTGGCGATACGTCTTTGTCGTGGACCATTTAAACACCCAATTAAACACAGATGAAAATCCACACCCGAAAGGGGTGTCGATTTTCATCCATCTCCCAAACAAGTTAGCCCGCTTCCTTCTTTGATTGCATTATCACTTTCAATCAGGCGAGATTGTAGTCAAGGGCTAACTTGAATTAAAAAAAAAATTAAAAAAAAAAAATTAAAAAAAAAAATTAAAAAAAAAAAAATTAAAAAAAAATTAAAAAAAAATGTACCTGTAGCACAGTCAGGCGGTTCATCCTTGTTGTTCCATCGTATATCCGTGAGGCCCTTTATTCGCAACTCCTCGGCCGTCTTCAGCAGACCGGCCAGTTGGGACTGAAAAATAATACATCATTGTCTGCCTTATTTTTTTTTTTTTTTGGAGTTTCGTCGTCATCAACGCATATTCGGCTCACTGCTGAGCTCGAGTATGCCAATAGTCCACCACACTGGCCCAATGCGGATGGCAGACTTCACACACGCAGAGAATTTTTCCTTCACCGTTTGAGACACGTGATATTTAATTTCTTAAAATGCACACAACTGAAAAGTTGGAGGTGCATGCCCCGGATCGGATTCGAACCCACACCCCCCCGGAATCGGAGGCAGAGGTCATATCCACTGGGCTATCACTGACTCGGATCGCGACATAACAACGTTGCGGCGCCGCACCGCTATGTGTGCCCGGTGATACGGTGAAATCTTTGCTAAGCGGCGACGCAACGCATCGTGTGCCCCCGCTCTGAGGGTGTATAATTCTAATGCCAGATCTTAAGAGTATAAATAAATAAATAACCCACGTGATGCACGTTCATCTCGCCGGTGTACATGTAGTCGAGCAGCGCGCGCAGGTGCCGCGGCTCGGCGCCGTCGATGACCAGCACCGGCTCGCCGAGCGCGTCGTGCGCGCCGAGCAGCGCGCCGAGCAGCTCCGAGCACGCCGCGAGCACCACCCTGTCACACACAGTACATACAAACACCTGCTTTGTATGATTGTATATCTTATTTTAATTTATTTTATTTATTTAGAAAGGAAAACTTACAGCTAAATACAAAGATAATAAAAGTAACAACATAGAAAACAGATTATAGCCAATTACAAGTTTCCGCAAATAAATTTTACATATTAGATAGCAAGCTCGCAAGGAAAACATACTTCAATAAAACATAATGCAATATAAAAAAAGAGATAATGATAATAATAATAGAGATAAATTAAAAGAAAAGTCGAAAGAGAAAACAAAAACAACAAAACCAAATTGATAAGTAAACAAGCTAGCTTAACATAAACTTAAAGTGTGTGGCCAGTGATTTACGGGCAGTGGTAGCCGAGGTACAGAAGAGGTCAATTTCCTGGTCAGTCAATCTCAATTTATTAAAAGAAAGACATGACCGAGGTATATAAGAATTGTTTCTAAATTTAGTATGCGCAGATGCCTTAAACAAAATTGAATGTGATCGAGGATGAGTAAATCTTCTTCGAAAGTGTCAAAAAAATACCAAAGGAAATGGTCCAAAATTGTATGGAGCCCAGGATCAGTGTACCCTGGTGGAAATAAAAAAAAATATTTTTATTAACTATTTTTGATTATACAAATCTACGAATTTACTTTAATTCTTTCGAAATAATATTCATTTTCTCCTAAGAAATGCAACACTATTATGGGTAATAATGGCGGATTGATGACGTTTTCAACGCAGTAGTCGGTTTGACATTTATATTTATATTTATATTGACATTTATATTAACATTAATTAATTCGAACTTTGTTTGTATTTGTAAATTAATTTGTAAGATCTGTTTTAACTTTTGCACGCCAACTATGCCAGGATATGTGTTTAAATAGAATATAAAACACCTATGTAAACGTACCATATTCTGGCGAAATAAAAAAAATTGATTGATTGATTGACGTTTGCTGTCAATTATCTTGTCATAGTTGCTTTAAGGACGCCATCTTGTTATAACTCAAAAACTTGGGTTTTAATTTTATTTATTTCTTATTATTTTGTTAGATTTATTCACTTATTTAAATTTAAAAAAAATCTTTGTATTTTTTAAATTTTAATGATACGGGGTATAAGAATGGACCTGAAATGGACCATCTCCTTTATCAAAATCCCACAAAAATGGCCGGATGACGGTGTATAGTTTATCTTTTTTTACCTTTCCTCTTGTTTATTTATAATTTTATCGACGCCACGTTGTTTGCGGGTGGAAATAATCAAATGCGCTGAATGTAAACACAAGTTAAGATAATATTAACGATGTATTCGTAAGCAGCGCCTGTGTATGTATGTATGTATCTACACATGTTATAACCAAATCGTATGAGATAAATAAATAATTTACTCTTAAAAGCGACAAAACACTAAGATATACAGAATGATATATTTTTTTTATTCTTTACAAGTTAGCCCTTGACTACAATCTCACCTGATGGTAAGTGATGATGCAATCTTAGATGGAAGCGGGCTAACTTGTTAGGAGGAGGATGAAAATCCACACCCCTTTCGGTTTCTACACGGCATCGTACCGGAACGCTAAATCGCTTGGCGGTACGACTTTGCCGGTAGGGTGGTAACTAGCCACGGCCGAAGCCTCCCACCAGCCAGACCTGGACAAATTAAGAATATCTCAATCCCCCAGCCGGGGATCGAACCCAGGACCTCCATTTTGTAAATCGACCGCGCATACCACTGCGCCACGGAGGCCGTCAAAATATTATTTTAATATAAATATTTTTATTATCTTCAGAATCCAATTGTTAAAAATCCAAAATAGGAAAGATGTTACAGGAAGTCTACAGCTAATTAAGAAGATGATGAAGATTGTAATGATAAGTACTAGATTTGGCCTTGCAATAAAAACCTTCAAAACATCATCCTGTAGATCACAAATAAACGACGCCTTAATGAAAGCATTATCATATAATAATCACGTTAATTGCAAAACTCCGATACAACTCTGCAATCAAACTTTTTTTGGAATCGACGCCGATTATAATATTTTCCACATAACGTCGCGCACTTATCTGCCTATTTGCATTTTATTTCGAAAATATATTATCTAAAATTCCACCTGTTTTAACGCTTTTATTTATTGTAGGCGATAAAGGAAAAAATATATTTATTTGAAACATCGCAAAACCATTCAGCGGAGGTGTAAATCCGGTGTCAACTCGTGTTCGCGATCGTTTTTGTAATTTGAATATGTGAGAGGCGTAATGTAGAACATCCTGTATTAAATCCATTACATTGATCACTGACGAGTCGATCGTTAATCAAGTGACATGTTTTAACATATGTATATTTAAATACATATATAAGAAAAGAAGGTAGTCCATTTAGACGATGGGCCGATGACATTAAAGCCGTGGCAGGTGGTACATGGACAAGAACTGCACAGGATAGAGAAAAATGGAGAAAGTTGGAGGAGGCCTTTGCCAACAGTGGCATACAGACAGACAGAAGATATTGATGCAAAACAAATAATTAAGTGTGTAATAGAGTGTAAGGAATTAAATATAATATTTATGTTAAACATGTCAATAATAGAATACTTAAGATAGATAATAATTTTAACTGCTTTTGTACTATATATATACTAGTGGACCCGCTCAACCTTCGCTTTAACTTATGTTCATTCCTACCCCTACCCTTACTCTAACCCTATACTTCTACCTGTTAACATTTACAGTGATAATTGTATCAATGACTTCCACATTATCTGTGACATGGTAATCGTTTCCTTCCATATTTTGTGCCCGTAGAAAATATACTTCTGATAAAAAATCGAATCAGTCAGCAAAAACTGTTGGACTGTTTCGAGTTTTTTGATGAGCTTGAAACATGCATCCTCACAGATATCATGATCCAAACTCCATAGTTGCCTTCCGTATTTACCTATGGCGCTACTATATGAGCATACAGCTCAGCAGCAGGAGATATGAAATTATGTACATGCACAAGCATATAATCGCTATTCGCTTATCGCAAATACGCATAATCTATTAGTCGGTAATCTTATTTGGCAATTGTACAGGTTTAATACTTTATCGGTTATCTAATATTATTTAATGTCACCTCCCGGTATAATCCTATTATATAAGTTTGTTATGAACTGTCTCGTTGGGCCATAAATGTCTATAGATATAAAGATGTCCAGCACACCGGGACCGGGTAAACGGCTACTGCTATTTATTATACTATAATGGATCTCATCTCATTAGATAGTCAACAACAATATACATGTTAAACAACAGCGGCGCTACCTATCCGCCCTGAACGACTCCCCGAAAATATTCTTCTGCTTCATCGTGTAGATACTTGTACGGTTATAACACTCGTATGTAGGTCCAGTTCTAAGTCTAACTTTAAGCCATGTAGATAAAGTCATCAACGATATACATGTGAAACAAAAGTGGCCCCACCTGTGCGCCCTGAGCGACACCCCGCGTATGTTCTGCGGCTCCACCGTGTCCTTGTTGGGCACTTGCGTCGCGAAGCTCGGCGAGCAGTATAGCGTCACGTCGCAGAAGCGTTCTGGAATTATACAAAAAAACATAGTTATTCTACATTCATATATTCTATGTATACAGATAACTGAAGTGTTTCAGACAAATAAATACAACATTTTTTTTTATAAATAAGTACTGTATATTTTTTAAAATGCATTAAGTGGAAAAAACTGTTGATTTAAAATCTATATTCTTTACTTTTATAAAGAGGTTAGGTTGGAATGAATGAATGAATGAAATATGCTTTATTGTACACCAAAAAATAATAAAAATAACAAGCAAGAAATTAACTTAAATCTAATGCACAATGCGTGGTCTTATCGCTAATGAGCGATCTCTTCCAGACAACTAATCATAAAAGAAAAAATAAAAACAAAGAATAATCGACGGTTCAGTTAGTGTTATTGTAGGGGATAATATCTAGATCTCCTGTCCGATTTTGAAAATTCTTTTACCACTAGAAAGCCACTAATTGTGAGTGTAATAGGCTATATTTTATCCGCGTATCACACGGGAACGGGAACTACACGAGTGAATTCGTCGCCTAGTAGACAATAAATTACGTTTTTAAAAATCACAATCTAATGAAACAGCAGATCACTGACGAAACATAATCGCTCCGAATAATAAAAAGCTGCCGATTATCAAGAGGAATTTTCGAAACGGCGATATTTACATGAAAATAAAGAAAAAAACACAGCTAGGTATTTCGAAATCCAAAACGTTTTTAGAACACACGTGCAAACGCGGCACCGAAACTAGTATTCTATTTTTGGATCTTTCCGAACGTGTTTTTTGAGTCGGCACGTTTTTTTATAAATTCAACGTTTATGATATTTTAATTTGTTTTACAATATGTCATAAAACTGTGACGACATTACCGTCTGTGTATGTATATTTATATCATACGTGTATATATAACTTTTCAGTTGTGTGCATTTTAAGAAAATTAATATCAAGTGGTTCAAACGGAGAAGGAAAATCACCTGCATACCAGAGAATTTTCTTAATTTTCTGCGTGTGTGAACTCTGCCAATCCGCATTGGGTCAGCGTGGTGGACTATTGGTCTAACCCCTCTCATTCTTAGAGGAGACTCGAGCTCAGCAGTGTGCCGAATATGGGTTGATAAAGATTATATACTTAATAATATATAGAGGTAAAGTTTGTGGTATTGTAGGGCGTAATCTCTGGATCTACTGAACCGATTTTTCGTCCTTTTTCGCCCTTTTAATACGTAATCGCATTATAGTCTTTTTAACTTTATTTTTTTTTAATATTATATTATTATAAATATTATAAAGCTGAAGAGTTTGTTTGTTTGATTGAACACGCTAATCTCAGGAACTACTGGTCCCATTTGAAAAATTCTTTCAGTGTTATATAGTCCACTTATCGAGGAAGGCTATAGGCTATATATATTATCCCCATATTCCTACGGGAACGGAAACCACGCGGGTGAAACCGCACGGCGTCAGCTAGTTATGATATAAGTGCGGTAAGTCGAAAATTACAGCCGAGGCGATATTACAGCTCGAAACACAGTTTTTGACGGCCTCCGTGGCGCAGTGGTATGAGCGGTGGATTTACAAAACGGGTCCTGGGTTCGATCCCCAGCTGGGCAGATTGAGATTTTCTTAATTGGTCCAGATCTGGCTGGTGGGAGGCTTCGGCCGTGGCTAGTTACCAACCTACCGGCAAAAACGTACCGCCAAGCGATTTAGCGTTCCGGTACGATGCCGTGTAGAAACCGAAAGGGTTGTGGATTTTCATCCTCCTCCTAACAAGTTAGCCCGCTTCCATCTAAGACTACATCATCACTTACCATCAGGTGAGATTGTAGTTAAGGGCTAACTTGTAAATAATAATAAAAAAAAAACAAAGCCGAGAGCTTTAGTAAAAAAGCAGAGGCTGTAATTATCAAAGCGCACGTATATCATACGACGTTTTATAGCACATTTTCGAGGAAACACACTTTCTGAAAATGAATTCGCATCTTCGCCGGCTTTCCTTAAGATGACGTTTTGATACGGTTGTCATTTTTGCACAGATAGCGAAGTGCACACACCAGCGTTTTTTTTTAGGCAAATGCACCAAAAACAGTCAACATTACCCATAAAGTAAATTAATATTTTTGTGTTTCTGTTAATTATAAATAGTTGTCATTTATTGTCAAAATTATTAAAATGAAAGAATTAAATGTTTATTTATTATATTTTATCTCACAAAGTTAATTTTATTCATAAAATATTGAGCACTTTTCTGACATAAAAACTCTCCGCTAAAATTTAAAAAGTACCGTTAATTTTTAGACGGATGATAAAGGTTCTATATTACATTACGGCTCATGTGCATTTTACATTACAATACGGCACATGTGCGTAATGAGATACATTACGATATTGAAATTGGTGATATAAGAGATACTTTACGAGTAAATGTGTTATAAACAAGTATATAATTTGGCTTAAACAATATGATATACTCGTATATACATATTTGTAATGTGCCCGGCAAGAACTTTATGATTGATGATTAATCATTATGAAATGATTATCTCTGTTTAAATTTTTATAAAATCTATATGGCCTATGTCACCCGGGCTGTTATTACGAATCTTTTGACACCCCATTCATTAAAATCGGTTCAGTAATTCATACATAGACTGCCAAAATCATTACCGCCGTAGTCGGGTCAAAAAGCGAAGTAACTAGCGATTTATACCCTCATTCTTTATGAGCCGTGATAGCCCAGTGGATATGACCTCTGCCTCCAATTCCGGAGGTTGTGGGTTCGAATCCGGTCCGGGGCACGCACCTCAAACTTTTCAGTTGTGTGCATTTTAAGAAATTAAATCACGTGTCTCAAACGATGAAGGAAAACATCGTGAGGAAACCTGCATACCAGAGAATTATCTTAATTCTCTGCGTGTGTGTAGTCTGCCAATCCGCATTGGGTCAACGTGGTGGACTATTAGCTTAACACCTCTAACTGAGAAGAGACTCGTGCTCAACAGTGAGCTGAAATTGAAACTATTTCTAGATCATATTAATTGATTATGAAACACGGCTAAAACTCACGTGATATTACGTCGGAGTATGCCCGACTAGTTTCGAACCCATACGGGGCCCTTAGTCATGAGCTGGTTCTTGCATCGCGTGAATAACACTCACGATAGTTTAAATTCTAAAATATTTCTAGATCAGTATAATTAATTAAAAAAAAAAAACGGAAATTATAGGGAAGTCAGGAGCTAAAGCTTGTCAAGTTGTTATATCGATATGATAATTATTATGTATGTATACTATATATCATAGGCTTTGCCAATGTTAAACGGTTTTTTGTGAATATCATTTCAACGAAAAAAAATATAAAAATGCAAATTTATAGGTAGGCAATATAAAAATTTAAATATTTTGAATTCCGCAAATTTTAATGGTCGAACGAAGCGTTTTAATAATAGAGGTTACCATTTTGTAAATTGACTATCATATTGAATGAGATCTTTATAAATTGGTGACATTTTTCAAAATGTTGTAAATACAAATATAAACAAGTGTTCCTTGTACATTATGATAATTATGTACATGATTTGATGTTTTACATGTATTGTATATATTAATATTATAAAGTTTTTGAGTTTAAGATAAGATAAATAAGATAAATATACTCTATTTGCACACCACAAAGACAAAAACAAGTGAAATAAAAAACAAATTAAGAAGAGATCAGCATACAAAAGGCGGCCTTATCGCTAAGTAGCGATTTCTTCCAGGCAACCTTCGGTTTAGGAAAACTTAAGAAACTAAAGAACATCAGCAGGTGGCGTAAAACAAAAATAACCATAGTATTAGTAATACACATACATACAAATAATTTACATCCTAATATATAAACAATATTACACAAATACCTACAATAATGAATAAAATACATATCAAAATATATAGTTTGTGAGGTTATAGGGGTAATCTATGGATCTACTGGAGCGATTTTGAAAATTCTTTCACCAAAAGAAAGCCACTGTATATGCGAGTGTCAAATGCTATATTTTATACCATGGGAACAAGAACTACGCGGGTGAAACAGCAAGGCGTCGATTAGACCATAGTATGTGCGAAAATCCCAATTTTTCGTTTTTTTTTCTTTAATATTTGCTACGTCTTTGAAATATGACCAATAGTCCCATTCCCCTCCAACAAGTTGAAAAAAGCTGAAATAAGCTGAAAGAAATCCTTTCATCAATAGAAAGCCGTTTTATATGCGAGTGTCAAAGGCTATATTTTATCCCATGGGAACAAGAACTACGCGGGTGAAACAGCGGGGCGTCGACTAGACCATAGTATGTCCAAATATCCCACTTTTACGATTTTTTTAAATATTTGCCTCCAAAAATCGGGAAATGCTGTATTAGGAGTGGGTACGACAATAGACCAACGGAGCGGGGATCGAACCACCACCCCTCGGTGATGAGTCCGGCCGCTCTTACCGTTGAGCTATTGAGGCTCTACTTATTATTATTACTAGCTGACGCCCGCGACTTCGTCCGCGTTAAAACCCTACTACTACCCTACCCTACTCCCACTCTACAGCTACCCTACCATACAGGCGATGAGTAGGAACTCAACCCTACCCCAACCCAACCCTACCCTACCTCTACCCCTACCATACCCCTACCGTACCCTGCCACGCGACGAAAGCTTAAAAAATGGAGTAACTTCTCCCGTTTTCCCAACATTTCCCTTCACTGCTCTGCTCCTATTAATCGCAGCGTGATGAAAAGTATACTATAACCTGCCCAGGAGTATGAAGAACAATTGTACCGAGTTACGTTAAAATCCGTCGAGTAGTTTTTGTTTCTATAACGAACATACAGACAGATTTAACTGATTGCATTTTTGACATCAGTATCGATCAATAATTGCCCCCTGATAATGATTGATGATGATGAATGATGATTTTGGAAATATATTTCATGTACAGAACTAACCTCTACAGATTTATCAGATTTATTATAAGTATAGATTTATTACTATAGCTTAAATTACTCCAATTAATCGAATATCCGTTTTATCAACTTTCGATATCGGAAAAAAATATCGAACAGCACGTATTATATCGAATTCCCACATTATGTCGACAATTCCGTCACAATTTCGGACACCAATCGCATATTTAATGCTGAAATTTATTTTTCATCCTCTCTCTATACATATAATTTATCGTAACTCGGTTGACGTTAATGTGACAATCAATTTTTCGATATGTCGGACAGTTTGATGTCACATTTTATTTTGCGACATATTAAATTGAACTGGCAAAATTCGTCATGTAACGCATGACTGTCAAGAAAAGTAGTGGACGTTATAGTATAGGAGATTACAAATAAACCTCTTATGAAAAAATTAAAAATGTTGCAGTTAATTGTATACTTTTAAAATGTTTATGAAAAAGTCTAAGCACACAATTCTAGTCTATTTCAAATAAAAAACAAATCAATGGACAAAATGTCATCCAAATACTATGATACAAATTACAAATGTCATCCGGTGCTTACGGTAATAGCATAATAGTGTATCATAATAGGACAACAAAGTGTCATCTACATGCTATTATGATATACACCGTAAGCACCGGATGACATTTGTAATGGTAATATATTGTACTCTGAATTAACACATAGGCTACATTTCATCCCGGAAAAGTCCATAGTTCCCGCGGGATTTGTGAAAAACTGTATTCCACGAGGACGAAGTCGCGAGCGCCCGCTAGTAATATTATAATACTATATCTTGACAAGTTCGTTTATGAAACTCCCATAATATGCGGACAACGGGCAGAAAGGAATGCTCGGGTGTGAAGTCGTGCGCGCGGGGCAGAGGGAAGGACTGCGCGGGTGTGAAGTCGTGCGCGCGGGGCAGAGGGAAGGACTGCGCGGGTGTTAAGTCGCGAACGAATTTGCCACGCTATAAGTATAAGTCGCGAAGGAATTTGCCACGCTATAAGTAGTATATATTTTGAGTAAAAAGAACTTTTTTCCCCACGTAGCTCGGCTATATTTATCAGTCTTTCCAAATAATTTAAAAATCCTTGTATTTTTCCAAAAACCATGGTCACTTTACAGGCACGTGGCACCGCGGTATGCACTTAACGCGCGCACTCGATCCCATTCCGAGGAATGCGTTAAAAAATGAATAAAAACGGGTCCAATTTTGGTTTTAATCAACCAAAAATTGGGCCCAACTGCTGGCAGAAGTGCTTTTACCGCATTTCTTTTGGTAATTTGATCGATTTAAAGCAAACAAGTTAAGGTACTGCCTTTTTGAAATTAAAATGAAGTACGTGATAAGTTATTTTTAACCGACTTCAAAAAGGAGGAGGTTCTCAATTTGATCGGTTTATTTTTTTTGTTTATTTTTTTTATTGACAAGCTTTAATGGTCTACTGAAAGGCTCAAGCAGCCTCAAGCCTCCTCTCCCCTATTAGACTAATAGTAGGGTAGCGAGGGATGCTAAATTTGCATTTACTAAAGCTTCATAGCGACCGATTATATTTAGTAGATTAGATGATATCAAGGATAAATCAAAGCCGTGACAGCCCAGTGGATATAACCTCTGCCTCCGATTCCGGAGGGTGTGGGTTCGAACCCGGCCCGGGGCATGCACCTCCAACTTTTCAGTTGTGTGCATTTTAATAAATTAAATATCACGTGTCTCAAACGGTGAAGGAAAACATCGTGAGGAAACCTGCATACCAGAGAATTTTCTTAATTCTCTGCGTGTGAAGTCTGCCAATCCGCATTGGGCCAGCGTGGTGGACTATTGGCCTAACCCCTCTCATTCTGAGAGGAGACTCGAGCTCAACAGTGAGCCGAATACGAGTTGATAACGATAAGGATAAATTTACCTAATTTTTCGCTTTCAGCAGCGGGGAAAAATAATGATGATGAGATACAAAATAAAATTATATTTCTGTTCTCGAGCCAATTATACCTATTATTTAAAAAGGATATATTATAATCGCAAATAAAATAAATATTTTCAGTAAACCGAAGTAATAAAAATTGTCTGTAAAGTCTGTAGTTTTCTCCCCCACCGCTGAAAGCGAAAAACGTATCCATTTATTCTTTCTATCATCTTATCTGCCAAATTTAATAGATTTCAATGACTCTTTAGTAACTGCAAATTTAGCATCCCGGGCTCCCCAACTATATAATTAAATCTTAGCGACCGTGTGCAATGTATTAAAAAAAACCAATAACTTATTGTTCAATTTGAACTCGGGACCTTTTGGATCCATTGAACTACCACGGAACCATTACAAAAACATGCCAAACAAACGAATCAAATACAAACTCGTTTTTGAAAATCTAACCAGGTTTTCGAAAAAAAAAAAAAACATTTATTACAAAAATATTCAAAACATTTTCCCACAGTAATAAAAAAAGCAATCCATTACAAAATTAAATGAATCAGAATAAATTTGAATGTGTGAATATATTAAAAACAAAAAAAAATGTATACATAATGTCAATCCAACCGATAAGCGATCAGCGAGATGTTAATGAAAAACAATATTTTGGAAAAAAAAAAAAACTCGAAAATTTAATAACTCGCTAACGTGGAAACGAAGTGACCTTTGACGAATACGAGATTAGATTATACCGGTATAGAAGAAGACTTAGTAGCCAAGTGGGTTTCTCTTTCTACGATCGCAAACGCTTCGAAAACTACACTACATCCTTTCTTGATGAGTACTGTTTACCAATGAACCAATTAATAATGAGGGTATAAATCACTAGTCATTTCATAACTAATAATAATTATAATTAACTTGTTCTTAAATTAATGAAAATAACTTTGATTAGTTAGCTCTCGACTACAATCTCACCTGATGGTAAGTGATGATGCAATCTAAGATCAAAGCGGGCTAACTTGTTAGGAGGATGAAAATCCGCATCCCTTTGGTTTCTACACGACTTCGTACGCTAAATCGCTTGACGGTAAGTCTTTGTCGGTAGGGCGGTAACTAGCCACGGCGGAAGCCTCCCACCAGCCAGACCTAGACCAATTAAGAAAATCTCAGTCCGCCCAGCCGGGGATCGAACCCAGGACCTCCGTCTTGTAAATCCACCGCGCATACCATTGCACCACGGAGGCCGTCAAAAGCATGTAAAATCTGCCCCAATAGCCAAGTGGCACGTCGATTCTCTATCTACGATCGCAAACGCTTCGACGACTACAAAAGTGTATGCGAATGACATATTATCTGGATCACGTGACCTGTCGATAGCAAATGTCATTCCCATACATTTTTCTAGTTTTCGAAGCGTTTGCGATCGGAGAAAGAGAATCTTTATTTTAAAAGGCAGATACTTTATTTTAAAACTAGTCTATAGTGCATGTCGGGCCACGCGCAGTGTAGGGTTCCGTAGATTAAGTTTGTACTTTAATCCACAAAAATACCTATCCCCACTTTACATGCAGGGGAGGTACCCTAATTTTTTTTTTCAATATTTTATTTTACATTTTTAATGTACATACTCATGCTAATTTACAAATTTTAGTAGTTATAGTCTCTGCACTAAGCCGCGGACGGACGGACAGACGGACGGACATGGCGAAACTATAAGGGTTCCTTGTGAACTACAGAACCCTAAACTCTGTAACTTTGTCATAATCCTACCATAAGCACCGTAGGTAACGATTTTCAAGAGTGTTTGTAACAAACTTTTCTGCTTTCTAATATTAAATAGGTAGGTATATAGATTACGAGTATAAAGCTGAAGAGTTTGTTTGTTTGTTTGAACTAATCTCAGGAACTACTGGTCCGATTTGAAAAATTCTTTCAGTGCTAGATAGCCCATTTTCGAGGAAGGTTATAGGCTATATCTGGGTTTCTCAAAGTGGGGTACGCAAACCCCTAGGGGTTCGCTATTCGACGTCAGGGGGTTCGCGACAAGATTTACTTAATGGTGACTTAATAACTGATACCGAGTCAGAAATAAGGTTAAAATTGTCCGCAATTACTCCCAACAATGAATCCAATTCCCTTCAACAGTCAATGGAGGGAGGGGGAGGGGGGGGGGAAATTAGTAAGTAAGGGGTTCGCTGTCACTTGGAAATTTTACCAAGGATTCGAAGAGCCGTAAGTTTGAGAAACCCTGCTATATATTATCCCCGTACTCCTACGGTATACGTGAACCACGTGGGTGAAACCGCGAGGCGTCTGCTAGTACTAAATAAAATATAGACACAAAACCCACCTTTCTCGAGCAGCTGCGCGAACATGCTCTGCACATTGGAGTGGTGGTGCTTCCACCGCAGGCAGTACTGCTGGGGCACCATGGTCACTTACTACCTAATAGCACTTTGGTTTTTTGGTACAAAAATTTTGGTCGATCGCCAACCAACGCACAGTCAGTCGAGCGAATATTTTCTACATATATATAATATACTAGGGGTTGTTGGAATGTTGTCCGTCGGTGGATCCCATGATACCTAGAACAAAGGAAAGCGGTATTGAGTTTTTTATATACTTATGATTTACTAAGTGATAGCCCAGTAGATATGACCTCTGCCTCCGATTCCAGAGGTCGTAGGTTCGAATCCGGCCCGGGGAATGCACCACCATCTTTTCAGTTGTGTGCATTTTATGAAATTAAATATCACGTGTCTCAAACGGTGAAGGAACATCGTGAGGAAACCTGCATACAAGAGAATTTTCTTAATTCTCTGAGTGTGAAGTCTGCCAATCCGCATTGGGCCAGCGTGGTGGACTATTAGCCTAACCCCTCTAACGGAAAAGAGACTCGTGCTCAACAGTGAGCCGAAAATGGGTTGATAATGATACTCAACAATTTAGTAGTGACCAACAAATTTGTAGCGGTCGCCTGCCCGCCCTTATATTTCCTTAGCGGGCGTCTACTAACCTAAACTACATCCCTGCCAAATTTCATCTTTATACGACAAGTGGTTTTCGATATTTCGGTTTGGTTTATTTATATGTACCTATGTGTGTATAGATTTCTAGGGATTATTAAAAACATTGGAGTGGACCACTTATCCCTTAGGGGTATGAAAATTAGATATCAACCTATTTTTCAGACCTCGCGAATATACCTATTGAACTTCATCAAAATCGGTCAAGCCATATCGGTCAAGAAATTTTTATATGTTAGTCGTATTGTAGGTAATTTCTGGATCTATTAAACCGATTATTATTTTACCACTAGAAAGCCACGTTATTTGTGAGTGTCATAGGCTATATTTTATCCCCGTATGCCCACGGGAACGGGAACTACACGGGTGAAACCGCGTGGCGTCGGCAAGTGTATTTCATATAAACGTAGTTGGTAAATAATTAAGTAGTTTTATATACCCAATCAATTTTTAATATCGTGGGAAAGCTTTTCATGTTTAATTATGAAATGGCATACATAGTTGGGGGATCTGGGGTTTTGCTAATTAAGGCGAAGATAGTGCAAAAAATGTAGTATTAACAAAAACAAAATTATATTTAAAATAGCGGACTTATGTGCACTTCTTCCCTATCGCTACCCTACACTACCCTACCCTACCCCTGAATTCATTTGTTACAAAAAATGTGATAAATGAAGAACCGTTCGACCGTTTTTGTATGTACAATGTACATAAACCATCTACTAAATAATCCGAACAACATTTGGTTTGGATAGGTGAGCCCGTTCATCTAAATATATAAAAATGAATTGCTGTTCGTTAGTCTCGCTAAAACTCAAGAACGGCTCAACGGATTTATCTTATCTTGGTCTTGAAATGTTCGTGGAGGTAAAGGGAAGGTTTTAAAGGTAAGAAAAATTAGTATAACTGCCGGGAAAACCATAAAAACAACCCTTTTCTATTTCCCATACAACGTTTAAGAGTCAAGCGGTAGGGGTAGGGTTGGGGTAGAGGTACAGAAGGGTAGAGTAGGGATAGAGAATAAGTGCACTAATGTCAAAACGAAGCTTGACCGGGTCCGCTAGTGAGTTATAAAATTACAATGACAAGTGTCATCTATACCAATATTACAAAGCTGAAGAGTTTGTTTGTTTGATTGAACGCGCTAATCTCAGGAACTACTGGTCCGATTTGAAAAATTCTTTCAGTGTTAGATAGCCCATTTATCGAGGAAGGCCATAGGCTATATATTATCCCCGTATTCCTACGGGAATGTGATTCACGCGGGTAAAACCGCGCGGCGTCAGCTAGTTGATTTATCTATATATATAAAGAAAGTCGTGTTAGTTACTCCACTTATAACTTAAGAACGGCTGAACCGATTTAGCTGAAAATTGGCAGGGAGGTAGTTTAGAGCCAGATAAGATACTTTTTACTTTTTTTTTAGGGGTAGGATAGAGGTAGTTGAAAGTTTACATCGAGTTTCACACGGACGAAGTCGCGGGCGTCCGCTAGTATTTATATAGATAAAAGTTTTTCAGCCCGTGCATTTACAATTTTAGGTACTTAAATGGTTAAGGTACGCAACTATGGATTTTGAACCATACCGTTGAGCAGTAGCAGGTTTCATAGATTCAAGTGGATGATAGAGGATTTGAATCTATGAAGCGATTACGCTGTATATTTTTGACGACCTCCGTGGCGCAGTGGTGTGCGCGGTGGACTTACAAGACGGAGGTCTTGGGTTCGATCCCCGGCTGGGCCGAATGAGTATTTCTTAATTGGTCCAGGTCTGGCTGGTGGGTGTCTTCGCCCGTGGCTAGTTACAACCGCGATTTAGAGTTCCGGTACGATGTCGTATAGAAACCGAATGGGTCTGGATTTTCATCGTTTCTAACAATTTAGCCCGCTTCCATCTTAGATTGCATCATCACTTCCCATCAGGTGAGATTTTAGCCAAGGGCGAACTTGTAGAAATCAAAAAAAATATACAAAGCCTATTTTTTTTTCTTTTTTTTATAAGTTCTTCTGCATAATATAAGAACTCACATCGTTTCCGTTTTAGCTTCACCATAGTCGGCCAAACCTCAATAGCTCAACGGTAAGAGCGGTCGGACTCACCACCGAGGGGTGGTGGTTCGAGCCCCGCCCCGTTGGTCTATTGTCGTACCCACTCCTAATACAGTCTTTCCCGACTAGTTGGAGGGGAATGGGAATATTGGTCATATTTAAAAATATGGCAAATATTATTTAAAAAAAAAAAAACCGCATGGAGCACCTCGCCTTAACTCGACATATTTAATAATAATCCAAAATGAACGTCAACTTTTGACATAAATAAGTCTTATTTACAGTAAACACTTTATTAATTTATATAAAACTGTAACTGGTTATTGTCACATAATAAATTATAGCACAAGAGCCTGTGACATTTTATCAGCACTAGTTATTACATTGGGATAACAACCGTTTTAGTATTCCATAATCTACTATACTTATAATAAGGGGTATTATATACTACAATTCTTATAATAAGGGGTGAATTAAGCGACATGTCAAAACTTGTTAGAAGTTTTGCTATACTTATTTATACTTTTTTACTATACTATACTACAGCCTTTCTTGATGAGTACTGTTTACCAACAAAGAAATTAGAAATGAAGGTAGAAAACGCATGTCATTTCATAACTTAATTATTTTAAATTATGTATGGTTTGGCTATGAAATGTTATACAAAAATGTATTAACCATATCTAATTGTTCTAAGATTATTAATCAAAATTATTTTAATTAATTTAAGAACAAGTTATTTATAATTCTCTCATTTATTTATTAATTCCTTTTTTTTTTAAATTTTAACAATGTCAATATAAATATAAAATACAAAACACTATTAAAAATTTATAAAAAAAAATCTACCCTCCCGCTGCGGGACATTTGAGTGCCCAAGCAACCGATGGTCAGGGCTCCAGAGTGAGGAACAAAACAAAAAGTTTACCAAGATTTTTAAACTTAAGCTAGCTTATACTAAGAATGCCGGCTGCATTTCCACATTGGAATGCCAGGCTGATCTTGTGCGCAAAATATGAACCAGTCCTGTCACCAGTCGAGGCAACTAAGAGTCACCTATTTACCACATAGACATATTTTAATTTTAAACACAGCGGTGTAATTAAGATTATTTACAGTAAAAGCTCCTTATTCACGCTTCCTTTATTCACGTTTTCACTATTCGCGGTTAAATATTTCGTTATTGGCGGAATTGACTGACGAAACTGACGTAAAATCTGCAAAGGAGAATGCCAGATCCTGACCCAGTCCTAACTCGGAATTTTGCGGAAAATGTAGATATACTAAATATATTAAATTTTTAAATAATTGTTTTTTAATAAACCATTTTTACTGTTAAACTCCGGAATGAAAATCTGCCAAAAAAAAATAATTATATCCATTACGTTATTTCCTCATAGCTGACATTGTTTACTTGTTTTTTAAAAATCTTATTTCGACCTTAGGTTCGAGCCCTTTAGAGCGTTTTTAGTGCATTCTAATTATTTTATGTTCAAAATGGCTAGAATCCAGAGCTGCGAAGTCAGATCAAAATGTAAAAATAAACTGTCATAACACTGTCAAACTATCAAAACTCGTAATAGACACCTCGGAGTAATTTGAAAATAATAAAATCACGTTTTTTTGTAATGTATTGCATGTGCTAAGTGCTTCTGTATTTACAAAAAACCAATCACGACGCTTTATCGTTATTTATTTCATAATAAACTGCACATATACTTAACCTTAAAATCAAACTTCAACTTGGATTTATTTTTATACCCCTAGTTATAAAGGGTTAAAAGGTAATATTTGTTTAATAGTACAAAAAATCCAATAAAATGATATATAATATATTGTTGCAAATTATTTTTTTTAGTGGGTCAAACTTCTATACATTGTCTGGCATTGTCCTTTAAACTTTAACTTGCAAACACCTATTGCCGAAATTGCGAATGGATGGTTTAAGAATGCCACTGCTTAAAATCAATCTGAGTAGAAGCTTTTAAAAAATGTCAAGCAAGAAAAAATTTCAACATTGTTAAACCAGTGTCTAAGACTGAAGTTAATAGTTAATCAATAACTTCAATTAATTGTTTTTTCTTTATACAATTTGTTTTTTATTTTGTCACCCAAGAACGTATCTATACTAATATAATAAAGCTGAAGAGTTTGTTTGTTTGATTGAACACGCTAATGTCAAGAACTATTGGTCCGATTTGAAAAATTCTTTCAGTGTTAGATAGCCCATTTATCGAGGAAGACTATAGGCTATATATTATCCCCGTATTCCTACGGGAACCACGCGAGTGAAACCGCGCGGCGTCAGCTAGTCCCATATAATCCAATATAAAATACCATTCCATATTCACGGTTTCTGTATTCGCGACACATTTATATAACGTATCCCCCGGGAATAATGAGCTCTTACTGTAGTTAAAGAGCCGTGATAGCCCAGTGGATATGACCTCTGCCTCCGATTCCGGAGGGTGTGGGTTCGAATCCGGTCCGGGGCAAGCACCTCCAACTTTTCAGTTGTGTGCATTTTAAGAAATTAAATATCACGTGTCTCAAACGGTGAAGGAAAACATCGTGAGGAAACCTGCATACCAGAGAATTTTCTCAATTCTCTGCGTGTGTGAAGTCTGCCAATCCGCATTGGGCCAGCGTGGTGGACTAATGGCCTTGCCCCTCTCATTCTGAGAGGAGACTCGAGCTCAGCTGTGAGCCGAATATGGGTTGATGACGTATGACTGTAAACAGCGCGGGACGACCAGAGACTATAGTCTCTTGCACTATATGTATACGTCCGAACCGTTCCTTACATTCTCATCACGTCATTGCAATTTACAACCGCTCACGCGCAAAACTAACTACTTTTTACTATATTTTGACGGCCTCCGCGGCGCAGTGGTGTGCGCGGTGAATTTACAAGACGGAGGTCCTTGACTGGGCCAATAGGGATGATGACAGTTTTTTAAATTGTATATAAATTAAGAGTACGCTAATAGTAAAGCAATTTTGTAAAAGTAACAGGGTATCTGCGACCATTACTTTCGGAGCTACAGGGACTTAAATTACAAAATGGTCCGAACTTATGACGTCGTAGGCAATTAATGATCGATAGATTTGTATGGGCGTTTAAATAAATTAACTAATATCTTTGTTATTTCTGCGTTTATGTTTATAGTTCATTTATTAAAAAATGTCACATTTAATGTAAGGAAGCCGTAGGAATACAGGGATAATATATAGCCTATAGCCTTCCTCGATAAATGGGCTATCTAACACTGAAAGAACTTTTCAAATCGGACCAGTAGTTCCAGAGATTAGCGCGTTCAATCAAACAAACAAACAAACAAACAAACTCTTTAGCTTTATTATATTAGTATAAAAGTATAAATTAGTTAACATTGACCCCATTTACCCGAATGTATCATAAAAATCAATATATTCGAACTTAGTCATCATCCCCATTGCAAAACGGAGGTCCTGGCTGGGCCAATTGCGGTTTTCTTGATTGGTCCAGGTCTGGCAGGTGGGAAGCTTCGGCCGTGGCTAGTTACCACCCTACCGACAAAGACGTACCGCCAAGCGATTTGGCGTTCCGGTACGACGTCGTGTAAAAACGCGAGGAAACCTGTATACCTGAGAATATTCTTAAGCTCTGCGATTGTGAAGTCTGTCAATCTGCATTGGTTGGGGCGTGGTGGACTATTAGCCTACCCCTTCCATTTTGAGAGAAGATTCGTGCTCAATAGTGAGCCGAATATGGGTTGTTAATGATGATGATAAAATTTTGTGGCATTGTGGGGGGTAATCTCTAGATCTACTGAACCGATTTTGAAAATTCTTTTACTACTAGAAAGCCACGTTATTTGCGAGTGACATCGGTTATATTTTATCCCCAAATTATCACAAGAGCGGGAACAGGAACGTCTGCTAGTAATTACTACAAAAATCCAAAACATGTGATTTATTCCTCAAGCCACGACCTCCGTAGCGCAGTGGTATGCGCGGTGGATTTACAAGACGGAGGTCCTGGGTTCGGTCCCCGGCTGGGCAGATTGAGGTTTTCTTAATTGATCCAGCTCTGGCTGGTGGGTGGCTTCGGCCATGGCTACCACCCTACCGACAAAGACGTACCGCCAAGCGATTTAGCGTTCCGGTCCCGGTGTAGAAACCGAAAGGGGTGTGGATTTTCGTCCTCTTCCTAACAAGTTATCCCGCTTCCATCTCAGATTGCATAATCAATTACCATCAGGTGATATTGTAGTCAAGGGCTAACTTGTGTAGAATAAAAAAAAGGGTAGGGTGGGGTAAAAATTCAATTAATTTTTAAACGTGTCCAAGTTAATTGGCAGAAGTCACAGAAGTCAAGCAATCGGCACAGGCAATTAAAAGTCACGTGAAATAATTGTATACAATTTTCTAATCCCATTTCGTACTCGACTCAATATGAAACCTCAAACCTATTAATTCCTACAGGTAGGTAAAATTTTTGTATTAACATTATAATATTTTCTACCTATTGATAACTTTGAAGTCGGTGCTAAGCCACTTGGAAGAAAATTCAAGGAAATCATGATCTAGAAAGGCAATCTAATACAGTTAAATTAAGAATAAAATAGATAAGATAAGAGCCGTGATAGCCCAGTGGATATGACCTCTGCCTCCGATTCCGGAGGGTGTGGGTTAAAAACCCGGGGCATGCACCTCCAATTTTTTAGTTATATGCATTTTAAGAAATAAAATATCACGTGTTCAAACGTTGAAGGAAAAACATCGTGAGGAAACTTGCACATTTAATTGTGTGCGTTAATCTGCTTGTGTGAAGTCACTGCTGAGATCGAGTCTCCTCTCAAAATTAGAGGGGTTAGGCCAATAGTCCACAACACTGGCCTAGTGCGGATTGGCAGACTTCACACACGCAGAGAATTAAGAAAATTCTCAGGTATGCAGGTTTCCTCACGATGTTTTCCTTCACCGATTGAGACACGTGATATTTAATTTCTTAGAGTTGTGATAGCCCAGTGGACATGACCTCTGCCTCCGATTCCGGATGGTGCGGGTTCGAATCCGGTCCGGGGCATGCACCTCCAACTTTTCAGTTGTAAACAAATAAATAAGTAAATAAATAAATAAATAAATAATAGTTGTGTGCAATAGTAGAAAATCTTTGCCTAGCTAGGACTCGAAATCAGGACAACTCGATCCGAATCCCCATAACCTAACCACTATACCAATAAAGCAGTACATTGACGTAATTGAATGTACTCATAACTTATTATTATTTGTACTGCAGAGGAAAATTTTCGTTTTGTCTATACTAATATTATAAAGTGGAAAACTTTGTTTGTATGTTTGTTTGTTTGATTGTAATGAATAGGCTCAAAAACTACTAGACCGATTTAAAAAATTCTTTCACCATTCGAAAGCTACATTATCCACAAGTAACATAGGCTAAATTTTATTTTGGAAATAAATAGGGTTTCGTAAGATATTTGGGTTTTTAGGACACAAGGTGTAAAAAATCAATCAGAAAAATAGGGTAGGGGTAGAGGTAGGCTAGGGGTAGGGTAGGGGTAGGATAGGGGTAGTTGAAAGTTTACATCGGATTTCACGCTGACGAAGTCGCGGGCGTCGGCTAGTAAATAAATATACTTAAACAATACACATCAATATCTAGCCCCAAAGTAAGCATACAGAGTAGCTTGTGTTATGGGTACTAAGACAGTTGATATTATAATATTAATATACAATTATATACTACATATAAATACTTATATAATGTATAAATACACACAGACACTGGAAAACACCCATGATCATCACACAAATATTTTCCAGTTGTGGGAATCGAACTCACGGCCCTGGATGCAGAAATCAGGTTCACTGCCCACTGCGCCACGCGGCCGTCGAATAAAGCAGTACATTGACGTAATTGAATGTACGTACTCATAACTGTTGTCGCCACGTTGCAACGCCGCCGCCGCATTTTAATTTACATGTTTTTGATTAGTAGATTATTAGGTTAATTATAAAATATTAAATATAAATGTATTGTATAAGTAAAATAACAATATTAATAAGATTAATATAGACTAAAAACACTTGAGTCAAATTGGCAGCACCGTCTAGTGCACTTGACAGCTTGCAGTATCGCTATTGGTTCCCGCCAAAAGCGCTGAGTCGCGATTGGCTGCCGCCAAAAGTGAATGTTGATAAAAAGAAGTATGGTGGGAGGGCGCGACGGAGACGGTCGGGACCTCCGATAATTTAGTGAGTTGAGTGTCGACTGTCGTCGAGTATACGTGTTCAAGTAAAAGTATTTCATAGTTAAACTAAAGAAGTTAGGTTGTTAAAGTGTTGTTTATAGTCTATAGTGTATAGTGTATCCGAAATATATAATTAAGTCAATTTAATGTAGTGATGAGTGGCTAAGGATACTGTGAAGTAATGTTGATATGGTTAAATGTTTAAATAATATAATTCTGTTTCTAAAGTGCTAGTTTTATTGAGAGTGCGATAACATCAGAAGTGGTATAAAGAACTTGTGCCCGCATAGTGAACAAAGATAATGACGTAGTTTAAAACTACCCTAAATCAGGCCAAATGTTTTTCATTTCTTTGTTATTCTAGTATGAGAGAGCACTTTTCATAAAAAGAGGGTAACAAATTAATTGAGTATAGTACGCCGATGAGTTTTACATTACGATATTGGTAAATTCGAATGTTAATAGTGTGTGAATCGTGATTTTAAGTTTAAAGTAAACCAATGAGTTTTACATTACGGTATTATTAAATTCGAATGATAATAGTGTGTGAATCGTGATTTCAAGTTTTAAGTACACAGATAAGTTTTACATTACGATATTGGTAAATTCGAATGTTAATAGTGTGTAAATCGTGATTTTCTATCAAGTTCTAAGTATTGACGGAAACAGTTTAGAAATTGTGTTACACGGTATTCTCGTTGAAACTTTGCGTTTTAATATTATGACATGTTGCTGTATAGATTTCGTGTTAATTTAATTGCGACTTATTTTGAAATTTGATGAAAATAATTTTAATTGCAACTACCTTCAGTCAATTCTTACCGGTTTTTCTTGTGGTAACTAAGTTGGTCTTAAAACCGTAAAATGATTTTGACAATTTAATAGCAGACAGCGTCGTTGAGTTAATGTGATGTCTGTAATCAAAGTGTTTTATAACTTGTATGCCTAAACGCGTGTAACTAGGGTTGAAATTTTAATTCATTTAATATCGGAGTATAATCGTGCAAAGGTGATCTTATTGGCTTAGTATAGAAGAAATGATGAACGTGTTGATGAGTTAACGTGTGCAAATGTTATTTCACAAGTAATTCGTCGTTTGCGAGTAGAGTAATTTTAATTTAAAATCGCGATGGTTTGAACGGTGTGCGATAGTATGCCAGATCGGTGTTCGTTATCGATAAATTCAGGATAAATATTGAGTTGCGTGGCGTACGGCATTACGAAGTTAGATTGTCTCTTACATCTCGTTTAATTCAGTAGTAGTATACTTTGGCAACTTGGTGTTGCTTGGGTCTACTGTAAGTAGACTAATTTTGCGTGACCGATGGGACAAATGTGGTAGTGACCTCTAGTGTATAATTTATGTACGGCTTAACAAATCCTGTTTCTTGTATGGGATTGTTTAATATTTCGTTCGAATTTGACAATACAAAACTTTTCATTTGGTAAAGTAAAATTTTAATTTAAGTTTGACGGCGTTTAAGTAACATGTCAGATAGGCTCAACTTTGCGGCTTGTTCAGCTTCTCTAGTATGCTAACATATTAGAGATTGTGATTAGTGCGTAGCAAAGAGTTAAAGCTTTTCACATTGAAGGTTTTTGAGCCAAAAATAATCATTGACTAGACTAGAGAACAAGTGACATAGAATGTAGATAAGTATTAGTTTCATGACATTGTGAAAATCAATTTCGATGTTGCGTTTATTTAGTTTTGATTTGAAATGAAAACTGTAATTTACCAAGTGTGATAATGAAACTGATGTTTCGGAACAATTAAAGTAATTTTTATTGACTCATTTGCTAAACATTGGTCACGGGGATGTGTTTATATTGTCACAGAGATGACAATTAGTGTTTGATCATTTAAGTCACAGCGTTGAGTTACGTGTGTGTGGGTGCACAATGTGTCTAAAATACTTGGTTTGCATTAATTAAATGCACAGAAATTTCAGTGTTGTTTAGTTACTTATTTTCTGTGTTGAGGAGTTTCAATAATTATGTAACAAAATATTTCTCGTAAACCGTTTTTAAGATACATTTGTTAGATGTGAAGATGTTACTTAGAATTTGTTTGAGTTACTTAAACAAATAGATCACACACCATGGCTGTATGGTAACAGGGCATGTTTTAGTGTTTGTCGTTACTATTAATTTCTTCAGAGTGGTTCAGGAAACAATAGGCTAGCTGACTTAGCTGCAGTGTAGTTAAGACTTGAGTCTTTGAAGAAGACTATTGTTGTATGTCGGTCTTGTTAGAGTTACAAACTTTGGGTAAAGTGAAGTATAATTCGCTAAGAGGTGATGACGATATAGTCAGTAATGTGAAAGCTGTCTATAATTGCCGTGAAAGCCATGAACGTTGTGTATGTTATTTCAGTAATGACAAACAGTTTGTAGATAGAAACTTTGTAGACTTTTATCTTGAGATATTAGAGAACGTTTAATTTAAAGTTTGGTATGATGTAGTATGTGAGTCACTTAGAGAGCGATAAAGATTGGCTTGAGGAAGCAGGTAGTCGTTGTGAATTTTGGTTACCGTATTGAAGTAGACTCATGAGTGTGAGTTGCTAGATGGAGGCAGCGTTTTGTGAGTTTTGGTTACCGGATTGAAGTAATCTTATGAGTGTGAGACGCTGTATGAAAGCAACGTTTTATGAATTTTGGTTACCGTATTGAAGTAACCTTATAAGTGTGAGTTGCTGGATGGAGGCAACGTTTTGTGAATTTTGGTTACCGGATTGAAGTAACCTTATAAGTGTGAGTTGCTGGATGGAGGCAACGTTTTGTGAATTTTGGTTACCAGATAGAAGTAACCTTATAAGTGTGAGTTGCTGGATGGAGGCAACGTTTTGTGAATTTTGGTTACCGGATTGAAGTAACCTTATAAGTGTGAGTTGCTGGATGGAGGCAACGTTTTGTGAATTTTGGTTACCGGATTGAAGTAACCTTATAAGTGTGAGTTGCTGGATGTAGGCAACGTTTTGTGAATTTTGGTTACCGGATTGAAGTAACCTTATAAGTGTGAGTTGCTGGATGGAGGCAACGTTTTGTGAATTTTGGTTACCGGATTGAAGTAACCTTATAAGTGTGTGTTGCTGGATGGAGGCAACATTTTGTAAATTCGGGTTACCGAATTGAAGTAACCCTACTGCCATCTGTGTTTGACTCCCTGCCATACGATAGTTAATACTGCTTTCCATCTAATAGTATCAGCGTTATATTTGATGGCCACTGGTGTTGTCAGATGATGCTGAATTGTACTTGCTCTGATAGATTAATATTTTCAACATGGGTTTTATCTTCACTTATCTTCTTAATGTCTAGTGCATTATGCTTCGAACTTGTATGCCTGTACTTGGACGACACTTTGTAACGGTATTTATCCGTGTAAAATAAATACGTTACAATTAAAAGTTAATATTTATAGCGAGATGCAACTAGGGTTGGCCAAAGGCATCGCCTAGGGGAAGCTATGATATTAACAACTGACCGTTGATGGAACAGTTTATAATAAGCCTAAGGTTCAGGTATACAATATTAGATTTTCGTTAATCCCGTTCTTAAATTATTTCAGTGTTTTGAAAAGTATTGGTGAAGTGGACCTCTAGTTGCTGGCCGTTGATGGAATAGTAGATTGGGGGCCACTTCCTTTGTTAAATTGATTTGAGTGTTTGAAAAGTTTTGGTAGAGTGGACCTCCGGTTGCTGGCCGTTGATGGAATAGTAGATTGGGGGCCACTCTCAGAAATTATGCGATCATCAAAAGAATTTGTGAATATGACGTTCTAATATGTTGTATTGTTCTCGGCAACTGCACCAGACACAAACGCTATCCAGGGACGGATGCGTCACCAGGACGGCCGAGTGTTGTCGCCACGTTGCAACGCCGCCGCCGCATTTTAATTTACATGTTTTTGATTAGTAGATTATTAGGTTAATTATAAAATATTAAATATAAATGTATTGTATAAGTAAAATAACAATATTAATAAGATTAATATAGACTAAAAACACTTGAGTCAAATTGGCAGCACCGTCTAGTGCACTTGACAGCTTGCAGTATCGCTATTGGTTCCCGCCAAAAGCGCTGAGTCGCGATTGGCTGCCGCCAAAAGTGAATGTTGATAAAAAGAAGTATGGTGGGAGGGCGCGACGGAGACGGTCGGGACCTCCGATAATTTAGTGAGTTGAGTGTCGACTGTCGTCGAGTATACGTGTTCAAGTAAAAGTATTTCATAGTTAAACTAAAGAAGTTAGGTTGTTAAAGTGTTGTTTATAGTCTATAGTGTATAGTGTATCCGAAATATATAATTAAGTCAATTTAATGTAGTGATGAGTGGCTAAGGATACTGTGAAGTAATGTTGATATGGTTAAATGTTTAAATAATATAATTCTGTTTCTAAAGTGCTAGTTTTATTGAGAGTGCGATAACATAACTTATTATTTGTACTGCAGAGGAAAATTTTCGTGTTGTTTGAAATAAATACCTAGTTTAGTACCCGGGCGGCGTGTTTGTCCAACTCTAAAAATATGTGATAACGCTTATCAGACCGTCTGGGCGTGTTTTTTAAAAAAAAATTATTTTGTTATACGACCCAACGCTATATTAAACCCAAGATGTGTACGGTGAATTTGGTAGACAGACTTACAATTGTCGTAGATTAAAAAAGAAAAGAATGTACGTAATGGGGATGATGACTAGGTTTGAATATATTGATTTTATGATACATTCGGGTAAATAAGGTCAATGTTAACTAATTTATACATAAAAAGAAAAAAATGTCTGGATATTCGCAAAATAAATAAGATTAAAAAATTTTCTTTAATCGTAATTAGATGAAAATTCATACAGTTTTAGCTTCCTTACATTAAATGTGGCATTTTTCAATACATGAACTATAAACATAAACGCACAAATAACAAAGATATCAGTAATTTTGTTTGAACACTCATACAAATCTAACGATCATTATGACCTACGACGTCATTAATTCGTGCCATTTTGTATGGGGCGTAAATCTGACCCTTTAAATCACTGTAGCTCCGAAAGTAATGATCGCAGATACCCTGTTACTTTTACAAAATTGCTTTACTATTAGCATACTCCTAATTTATATACAATTTAAAAAACTGTCATCCCCTATTGTAGCGTTAGTGTCTAGACACTGTCCCTAAGACACTGTCTATGTAACCACGTTCCACCAAGCACACATAATAATAATATGATAATAATATTTATTAATTAACTAGTATACATAAAAATAATTAACATAAGTCTGTGATCTCCACACTAAGATTCCCTGTATTGTGGTAATCACTTTCTTCCACAGTTGTGAAACAAGAACATAACAGTTTAAAAAGTGTTTTTTTTTTTTTATTCTTTACAAGTGAGCCCTTGACTACAATCTCACCTAATGGTAAGTGACGATGCAGTCTAAGATGGAAGCGGGCTAACTTGTTAGGAGGAGGATGAAAATCCACACCCCTTTCGGTTTCTACACGGCATCGTACCGGAGCGCTAAATCGCTTGACGGTACGTCTTTGCCGGTAGGGTGGTAACTAGCCACGGCCGAAGCCTCCCACCAGCCAGACCTGGACAAATTAAGAAAATCTCAATCTGCCCAGCCGGGGATCGAACCCAGGACCTCCGTCTTGTAAATCCACCGCGCATACCACTGCGCCACGGAGGCCGTCAAGAAGTGTGTGACAAACAAGTTAAATTAGGTAATAAAGTTAAGTTAAAAGGTAAGTTTTTAATGCTAAGTTTATATAACGAAAACACAACTCTCCCTTTTCACAAGTCGGTAAGAAATTAAAAAAAAATTCCACTGCTCTCTCGGTAAACATTAAAAATGTGTTATCAGCGTCATTTGTATTTAAAAAAAAAATATGTTTTCAACTTCGAAAAAATTTGATAACGTGCGAGCGTGAGGCGTTTTGGAAAGATAACCGTGTCAGAGGTACGTACGTCGTACATGCGTGCGGCATATCAGGCGGCTTTATTGATAGGTTCGGTGTTCTGTCCGTCTGTCTGAGCTACTAGGTCCTAGTAACTAGGACAGGGGTTTCGATACCCTACACATAATAATATAGTCAAACTAGCGGACGCCTGCGACTTCGTCCACGTGGAATTTTGGTGCGCGCGAAAAATGAATAAGGCGCCCGTCGTACGACCGGCTTCAGTATGCTCGTGGTGTTGGAGACAAGGACAAGTCGGCGTAGTTCTTTATGGGTTACTTGGGATAGGCGGGGAGAGTGACTTGAGTGGAAAAGGTGAGTGTTTGTTAACAGTCAAAGGATCTTTTAACCCTACACACAACGTTCACAAGTGCGTGACTCCACTCAAGGTCATTTCATGGTATTATTTTAGTTACCGTTTAATTTGTTGATTAAGTTGTCCTGACAAATATAACCTTTGTTCGACATTGATTATCTTATTTTTTAAATCCACTTTTGAAGTCTTCTGCTAAATATGTTATTACGTAACAATGAAATTTATAATACTAAACCAGACTTATCCTACTAATATTATAAACGCGAAAGTTTGTATGGATGTTTGGATGTTTGTTACTCTATAACGCCGCTACTACTTAACCAATTTAGCTGAAAATTGGAATAGAAATAGATTTTACTCTGGATTAACATACGCTACTTTTTATGCCGAAAAAATCCATGGTTTCCCGAGATTTCCGAAAACTGAAGATTTTGATGATATGAATGTTTGTTACTCTTTCACGCCTCAACTACTGAGCCGAGTTAGCTGAAATTTGGTATTAAGATATATTATAGCCTGGATTAACACATAGACTACTTTTTATCCCGGAAAAATCCATGGTTCTCGAGGGATTTGTGAAAAACTAAATTCCACGCGGACGAAGTCGCGGGCGTCCGCTAGTACGCTAAACAGTCTTCTACGATTTGTCAGCATAACATTTTTCAGTAAAAGGTGGTCAAAGAAACAAAATCCGTCGAGGCCTGCCATCCGATGGATTGACGCAACAATCGCGACAGTTCCGTGCGCGGCGCTGTCGCTCCGCATACATCTCGCAGTAAATTGCCCAGCACTGAGGCATTGTAGAGCGACAGCCTGCCGCAGCCAGACCTGCCTCATTATACGAAGGCTTAAGGTTTGCCAGTCCTCATGCTCCTACCAAACGTAAGTAGCCACTTACGGAGGTTAGACCGTGCTGGTTATGAAAGGTAGCAGGTTTAAGTGTCGAGATTGAAATTAATTTTTTTGTTTGATAGAGTATACTTTCAGGTTGGTCCCATTACATTTTCATATTTGCATGAAAATGTTCAGTAATTTTGTGTTAAAATCAAAATAACTGAAGTTCCATTTTCATTTTAAAAATATTATATGAAGGCTGAAAACCTATCAGCCCACGCTCCTACGTGCGTATTTTTTATTTCAACACACTGAATAAACTGAAGAGCCGTGATAGCCCAGTGGAAATGACTTCCGCCTCCGATTCCGGATAGTATAGGTTCGTATCCGGTCCGTGGCATGCACCTCCAACTTTTCAGTTGTGTGCATTTAAAGAAATTAAATATCACGTGTCTCAAACGGTGAAGGAAAACATCGTGAGGAAACCTGCACACCAAAAAATTTTCATAGTTCTCTGCGTGTGTGAAGTCTGCCAATCCGCATTGGGCCAGCGTGGTGGACTAAGGCCTAACCCCTCTCATTCTGAGAGGAAACTTGAGCTCAGCGGTGAGCCGAATATGGGTTGATAACGAACGACAGCACATCACAACATCTCTCATATGCCTACAACACCCTGCGATGTGTGGAACAACCTAGAAATTGAGGTGCGTCTGGCTCTCGCAAGCTCAGTTAGTCGGGGCATCGAGGCCGCGCTGTCAATTTGGACAAAAAACCCGAGCGCTGCCTGAACCGCCGACTTTGATCGCGCTACTGACTCCCGCACGTCACGCCACTAAATTGACAACTGAATTGACACTACATGACGTGTGTTTTTTGGTTTTTCAACCTACATGAAAAAAAAATCATCAATTCAAAATTGGTGGTTCTCAAGAAAATGCATCTCCGACATAATCAGTTGAACATAAGACAGTTGAAAATAAATTTGCTTTTTTATTCTTTACACAGCGGGCGATGGAGCGAGCTATGTTAGGAGTATCTCTGCGTGATCGAATCAGAAATGAGGAGATCCGCAGAAGAACCAAAGTCACCAACATAGCTCAGCGAGTTGCGAAGCTGAAGTGGCAATGGGCGGGGCACATAGTACTAAGAGCCGATGGACGTTGGGGTCCCAAAGTGCTGGAATGACGACCCGCACTAGTAAGCGCAGTGTTGGCCGACCCCCCACCAGGTGGACTGACGACATCAAGCGAGTCGCAGGGATTCGCTGGATGCAGGCGGCTCAGTATCGTGATGTTTGGAGTCCCTACAAAAGGCCTATGTCCTGCAGTGGACGTCCATCGGCTGATATGATGATGATGATGATAGCACTCATGTACTTATACTACTTATACTAAAACACAGGTAGTTTTAATGTTAATAGTATGGTTACATAAGGCCCTGTCAGGGCGTTACTAATGCTTAATAATATAATCGGCCAACACTGCGCTTACGTCCATCGGCTCTTCGAACTATGTGCCCCGCCCATTGCCACTTCAGCTTCGCAACTCGTTGAGCCATGTCGGTGACTTTAGTTCTTCTGCGGATCTCCTCATTTCTGATTCGATCACGCAGAGATACTCCTAACATAGCTCGTTCCATCGCCCGCTGTGTGACTCTGAGCCTTCTTATGTGGCCCATAGTTAGCGACCAAGTCTCGGAGCCATAAGTCATCACTGGCAACACGCACTGTTCGAAGACTTTTGTCTTCAGGCACCGAGGAATTTCGGACGAAAAGATGTCGCGAAGTTTCCCGAATGCAGCTCAGCCGAGTTGGATTCGACGGTTCACCTGTCTCGAAATTGGGCCTACCTAACTGGATCACATGTCCTAGGTATATGTATTCGTCTACAATTTAGAGTGCAGCGTTCTCAACTATAACTGGGTGGAGCGATACATGAGCATTACACATTATTTTTGTTTTGCCCATGTTCATTTTCAGGCCCACCTGTTGAGAAACGCTGCTGAGGTCATTGAGCATGGTACTAAGGTCATCCAGAGTCTGTGCCATGATGACTACATCATCCGCGAACCGCAGTTGAGTGATGTACTCGCCATTGATGTTGATGCCAAGTCCGCCCCAGTCCAGAAGCTTAAAGACGTCTTCCAGTGCGGCGGTAAATATGTTGAGAAACATGAATGCTATAAATAAACAATTAAATAAATAAATGTTTGGCTTGACAAACTTTCAGATATTATCCAGTCCGCGAAGATCTGGCCACTGCAGATCCTCGATCTATTACAATATAACGGAATACCAATTCGCAGTAGACGGCGGATATTAGGGAAGCAGTTTGCGTTAAACTGAACAGTTTTTATACCGTTTTGCATGACCAACCAAGTATTTAACGACGAACCATTTTGATCTATTAGACATTACCTCGTTGGTCCAGTGGTTAGCGTGTGTGGTTGTTTTTTTTTTTTTTATTCTTTACAAGTTAGCCCTTGACTACAATAATCACCTGATGGTAAGTGATGATGCAATCTAAGATGGAAGCGGGCTAACTTGTTAGGAGGAGGATGAAAACCCCTTTCGGTTTCTACACGACATCGTACCGGAACGCTAAATCGCTCAGCGGTACGTCTTTGTCGGTAGGGTGGTAACTAGCCACGGCCAAAGCCTCCCACCAGCCAGACCTGGACCAATCAAGAAAACCTCAACCGGCCCAGCTGGGGATCGAACCCAGGACCTCCGTTTTGTAAATCCACAGCGCATACCACTGCGCTACGGAGGTCGTCAAAAAAAGTCGGTTGTGGATCAGGAGGCCCTGGTTTCGAATCCCGGGTCGAGCTATATGAGAATTATTGAGTATTTATATGTTGTAAGAACCATTCAGAAACTAAACTACATGGAAACACAAAGTTGGCAAATGTAATTAAAATGCTGGAGGCGGGCAGCCCTATCACATGTTTACGGAGCGCGCGGCTGTAGGTATTTATTTCAAAAATACGGCCGAGTTATTATACTGCTTGTTATATCTACTGTGTCATTACTTTGAATAATGTTAGGTAGTTACACAAACTTATCATGTGGAATTCCGGTTTCCAAGTTTCGATTTATTTAAAATTACAATCACAAAACTAAAGAAACTAAAGAATTATTTTTTGGGACAGCCTGTGTAGCGTCGCAGCACCGGTTCACTCACACTTTTATTTAACTACCCTATAATGATTATTCTTGGTATTTATCCTCTTCTGTTTGTTAATAATGTTCTGTTTGTTCCTAAATATTGTATTATGCAATAATAACCAGTGCACAGTAAAACTAACTGTGGTTTGTGTTGCACTATGGTTAGGCTTAATTTCAATGTGTTGTTTGTTGAATAATAAATAAATAAATAAATAAATGGAAACACAAAGTTGGCAAATGTAATTAAAATGCTGGAGGCGGGCAGCCCTATCACATGTTTACGGAGCGCGCGGCTGTAGGTATTTATTTCAAAAATACGGCCGAGTTATTATACTGCTTGTTATATCTACTGTGCCAGTAGTCCAAGTAAGCAAAGTGGCGAATTATAAAAATAGTAGTTTATTAAGAGTAAGTAATAACGAAACGTAGGCGGTACCAGAGGGCGGAGCTCGTTCGAGCGATAAAGGGCCTCGGAATTAATCCGTTGAAATTCGTGACCTCATTCTTTTTTTTTTTTTAATTATTTTTATTAACGTCCACCCAACCGACCGCATTACGCAAGATCGGGTTTTTGAGTCTACAGTGGTCTAAGATTGTAATCTACACTATATAATAAAAATATAAATAAAATTGAAGTGTCTGTTTGTAATTTTAAATTGACAGATTAATGATAGGCGTCCACATATCATCATCGTACGTATCGGACGCAATGCATCAAACGGATTTTTAATTTCGATTGGTAGATAAAATCCGTACGATGCGATCCATACGATAAGGATCAGTGGACATACTTTTATGACTTACTATGCAAAGAATACTAAAATCCGTTTGATGACAATAGGCTAGTTGACATTTTTTTTAAATGGTCTTAAATGGTTCATTATCGTTCTACTATTAATAAGTAGTATTTTTTTTATTTTGTTTTGGCTAAAACAGTAATTAAAAAACAATAATAAACTAGTTAAAAGAAAATACAATCATAATAGACTATTGCCGAAAAAGTACTTAAAAATATAATACAGAGTTTTGAGCATTGAAACATCGGAAATAGTGAGTACAGGAGTAATTTAGTAAAATATACAAGATTTTTATTACATTTTTCATTTCAGTATCGTTCTGAAAAGTGGGCCCAATTTCGGACATCTCCTTTTGTACAGGGTGCTCGGGAGAATTTCCCTCAACTCTAGGGTTATATTCTCTATGGAAAATTATTTAAAAATTTCTAAGGAACGTGTGTTTTAAGTGAACGTGTTTTTTCGGAGTAAATAATATTTCTTTTTTGTAAATAGATCTTAAAATGTGTCCCTTAAAGAAATGTAGGTATAAGGGACATATTTTATCACGTATTTATATTTTTAAATGCAACATTGTCGTTTTGTTACCTAAAAGCGTGTGTTACATGGACAGTCGATATTTTTTTTATTCAGAAAGAATACAATAAAGAATAAATACTAATGAGAATACAAGAATATAATTATCCTAATAATTATACAAATCATGCACACGTGGAATGGTGGCAAGAATTCTGGCTGCATTTCCGTTGGACAGCCAGGCTGATCCTTTGCGCAATGAGCCAGCCCTTCTGTCACCAGTCGAGGCAACTAGTGGCGGTGAAATGATTCGATGAAATTTTTTGGCACTGCGACTCCATGGTATTATTTGAATAACTTTTTATGGAAACATAATTATTTGATTTTGTAGATAATAAAATATTAGTTATGCAGTTCGGCTCCTATAAGTGGACTTGTCAACACCTTGAAGTTATGGGAAATACTACCGAGCATCCTGTATATAGACAATGCCAAATGCCGCCAGATATGTCCCGGCCCTTAGGCCACCCATACCGTACGATGCCAGTTTAAGTAAATTTCTCGTGAATTTTTTCATGACGGGTATGTAACTTTTTAATTTTCGATTCTTCCAATCAGGTATTCATAATGAGGTTCTTCAGCGCATTCCTCAATCAGGCGCAATGGTCTCATTACAAACACCAGGTCGATGCAAGTTCAATATTACTGATTTTAAATACCTCCCTACATGTACAGGGTGTGCGGAGTTTTGACGACATTTCTGGTGCAGGGTATAATTATTTGTTTATTTATTATAGCACAAATAAAAAATTACAATGGTGAAACCTAATGCCGTTAGGCATTTTCTATGCTCTACTAACCTACTTTTTTTTTTAAATTTATTTTATTAACCTACTAGCAAAGGCGTACCGCCAACTTTTTTTAATAGACATAATAATGATGACAGTTTTTCAAATTGTCTATAAATTAGGAGTCTGCTAATAGTAAAAGTAACAGGATATCTGCGATCATTGCTTTCGGAGTTACAGGGATATAAAGGGTCGTTTGCGGCGCTGCCGCGGATCCCTGAAAGACGTCCTATACAGAATGGTACGATTTGATAACGTTGTAGGTACCTAAATAATGATACGTGATAACATCATTCGGAACCCTTTTTTTACGCGAATTCAACATTGTATTTTTGTTGAGCTCGCACTTTCCCATTTATAATAAGACTAGCGGACGCCCGCGACTTCGTCCGCGTGGAAATCAATGTAAACTTTCAACCCCTATTTCACCACTTTAGAGGTTCAATTTTAAAAATTCTTAAATCACATTATTTTTCATATTTTTATCATGATTTATGAACAAATGCTTAAAACTGTAACTCTAAAAATGAAGGACTTTCGATACAAAACTTTCAACCCCTATTACAGCCCCTTCTATTTTTATTTTAGGGTCAAAAAGTACCCTATGTTTTGCTCCAAGGTCCCACCATTATACCAAAATTAATCTTGATCGGTTCAGCCGTGAAAAGGTAACAAACAGACAGACTTACTTTCGCATCTAAAATTTCACTAGCTGACTTCGGTTTCACTCGCGTGTTTCCCGTTCCCGTGGGAATGCGGGGATAATATATAGCCTATAGCCTTCCTCGATAAATGGGCTAACTAACAATGAAAGAATTTTTCAAATCGGACCAGTAGTTCCCGAGATAAGCGCGTTCAACCAAACAAACTAACAAACTCTTTAGCTTTATAATTTTAGTATAGATAATATGATACATTTTACGAGTTACAATTAAAGTAACTTTTTATAATACTCCGCGTTGTTGTGCAAAAGAGAACCGAGCCGACTGCTTCCAAAAATAGATTTTTTTCAGTAAATACTTTACATATTAAGATCACTATCTTGCCTACCTGACTAATTAGTAATTTATATTTAACTTGAGCATATATTTTTAAAAGTACAAGGGAAACCCGCAATTCTGTTTGCGTGATTTTTAAATACAATGTATCTATACTAATACATTGTATTTTGACGGCCACCGTGGCGCAGTGGTATGCGCGGTGGATTTACTAAACGGAGGTCCTGGGTTCGATCCCCGGCTGGGCAGATTGAGATTTTCTTAATTGGTCCAGGTCTGGCTGGTGGGAGGCTTCGGCCGTGGCTAGTTACCACCCTACCGACAAAGACGTACCGCCAAGCGATTTAGCGTTCCGGTACGATGTCGTGTAGAAACCGAAAGGAGTGTGGATTTTCATCCTCCTCCTAACAAGTTAGCCCGCTTCCATCTTAGACTACATCATCACTTACCATCAGGTGAGATTGTAGTCAAGGGCTAACCTGTAGAGAATAAAAAAAACCCGCAACTCTGTTTGCGTGATTTCTTATTACAATTATTATATTGCTATACTAATATTATAAAGCTGAAGAGTTTGTTTGTTTGTTTGTTTGTTTGATTGAACGCGCTAATCTCAGGAACTACTGGTCCGATTTGAAAAATCGTCTTTCAGTGTTAGATAGGTCATTTATCGAGGAAGGCTATAGGCTATATTATTACACTAAGCCCAATAAAAATGTTACAAAATCGGGGGATGTTTTCCAATTGAGAGATTACGCTGCGTAAACGGTTAGAGCAGTGTTCCCCAAAGTGGTCTATATCGACCCCTAGGGGTCTATGACAAACTGCAAGAGGTCTATATTAGCGAAAAAAAATTTGGGGGTCCATTAAATGAAAATGGTTGCCACGATAGTTCATAACACATACACTGATAGTATCTATTTTTTTCATCATATTATCTTATAACATCCAAACATATACATTATTTTAAAATAAACTATGGAGTAAATATAATTATAAAATTGTATAAGTTGTAGGATACAGAAAATCAATATCAAATAAGTAGGGGGTCTACTCAACACGGAAAAACATGGCAAGGGGTCTACGACACAAAAAAGTTTGGGAAACTCTGGGTTAGAGTTTCGCAAAAATCATGTATGACAGAATTGTTCCCCTTTAAAAGTTCTAAAAAAAAAGTCCGCGACAGTTCCCGTGGGTTCTGCGTAAAACTGAAAACCACGAGGACAAAGTCGCGGGAGTCCGCTAGTGATATACATATATTATCAGGGATGTAACGGAGTTAATTTATCGGAACCGAAGAAGGAGTCGGAGTTTTTAAATATGATTTATCGGAGTCGGAACCGAAATCGGAGGCAGGGTCAGAAGTAGTGCCAGGAGAGATTTTTTATTTACGGACCAATAAAACATTATTTAGTATATTTTTTTTAATCCTACTAATATTATAAACGCGAAAGTTTATATGGATATATGTTTGGATGTTTGTTACTCTTTTACGCCGCTAGTACTGAAGCGATTTAGCTGTAATTTGGAATGGAAATAGATTTTACTCTGGATTCACACACAGGTTACTTTTTATCTGGAAAAATCCATGGATTTCCGATTGCGAAAACCTGATGATGGTGATTTGATGTTATCAATGTTTGTTACTCTTTCACGACTCGGCTACAGAACCTGGAATTTGAAGTAGAAATAGATTATAGATATTTTTTATTCCGGAAAAATCAATGGTTCCCGAGTGATTTGTGAAAAATTAAATTCCACGCGGACGAAGTCGCGGGCGTCCGCTAGTTAAGTATAAAATAAAAGAGTCGAAGCTCCGTCACATCCCTGTTAACTATTGCTGGATAGCGTCTGTTTGTCGTTAATTTGTCATTAAACCCTCAATCCGAGCACCCTGTATATCAGCAGTAAATGAGAGAACACACCCCGCTGCGTTGTCAGAGATAATTAGCATCGTCTCGTGATGGCTGCATACCAACTAATAGGCATTTCCAAAAACTCGCGTATCGAGTAAGCCGTTAAAAAAAGTTTCCTCACGATGTTTTTCTTCACCGTTTGAGACACGTGATATTTAATTTCTTAAAATGCACACAACTGAAAAGTTGGAGGAGCATGCCCCGGGTGTGATTTAAAGACATGACGTCACATGCTTTAAGAATCATTAACGTTACTCGAAATTAGTGAATAAACCAGCAGATCGTGGTGTTTAGCACTCCCTACAAAAGGAATTCTACTTCTATTTTAAGAAATTAAATATCACGTGTCTCAAACGGTGACGAAAAAACAACCTGCACACCAGAGAATTTTCTTAATTCTCTGCGTGTGTGAAGTCTGCCAATCAGCATTGGGCCAGCGTGAAATTAAATATCACATGTCTCAATCGGTGAAGGAAAACATCGTGAGGAAACCTGCACACCAGAGAATTTTCTTAATTCTCTGCGTGTGTGAAGTCTGCCAATCCGCATTGGACCAGCGTGGTGGACTGTCCTGTCTCTCGAGTCCCCTCTCATTCTGTGAGGAGACTCGAGCTCAGCAGTGAGCCGAATATGGGTTGATAATGATAACAAAATGTCTATGTCCTGCAGTGGACGTATTTCATCTGATCGTGATGATGATCATTTAGTCTAAAAATTAATGAACACATAAATCACATATAATTAATTACAAAATCAACAATAATTAAACTGACGTTCATACGTTACGGAATTCACAAAGTGACAGATTTGGACGAGCGCTGTTCAAAAATTAAGAAAAAAGAAAAAAAAGGCAGCTGAATTTCTATCATCGTTAATGAGTGGTACTTAATTAAAAGTAATTAATTGATTAATTAATGAAGATAATGAGACTGATTGGGTGAGAGAGAGAGGCGGCCGCGAAACGAAACGCCGGTAAAGGAGGACTTCTACTGGACGGAGAATCTCCGTCCGATTCTAAATCTCAAAGAAAATATAGGGATAATAAAGCCGTTTCTGAAAGAACCACAGAAATTTTGTAATTTAAACGGCTTAAATTAAAACATCACTGGCTTGGCACCGTCTTCAAACTGATCAGAAGGTAGCACATAGGTAAGATGTTATTTTTTGCTTTTTAGTTTAGGTTAATTTTTGAGTTGGAAGTCGGTTGAATTTTTTTTATTAAAATATTTATTAATTGTATATAAATTAGGAGTATGCTAATAGTAAATCAATTTTGTATAATAAAAATTTTAATAAAAAAAAATACAACCGACTTCAAAACCTAAAAACATACCCACTAAATTAAAAATTGAAAAAAAACATCATAATATGTTCTACCTGCTGATCAGTATGAAGGCGGTGCTAAGCCGGTGATGTATTAATTCAAGCCATGTGAGAATATCTTATAGATTAAGATTTTGTTGTTTCATGTGGTCCTGTCAGAAATGGCTTAAATTAAGACAACACCGGCTAAGCACCGCCTAGGCGTTTATGTTTATAGTTCAAGTATTGAAAAATGTCACATTTTATAAATAAATATATTCAAAACTAGTCATCATCCCCATTCTTAAAGGTACCTAATGCCTATGCCAGAAAAGGATTAATTATATCTATTTTTATTTGAACTATTTCTGTTTAATTTATATGATCAATCTATACTAATATTATAAAGCTAAAGAGTTTGTTTGGTTGAACGCGCTAATCTCAGGAACTACTTTGATTTGAAAAAATATTTCAGTGTTAGATAGCACATTCATCGAGGAAGGCTTTATATTATCCCCGTATTTCTTCGGGAACGGGCACCACGCGGTTGAAACCGCGCGGCATCAGCTAGTCATTTATAAGGATTTAAGTATTTCCACTCGTGAGAACGCAGCCTAGCAACGGAAAAATCGGCAAGTGAAGAAAGATGCTTGTTAAAATTTCCTCCGTATGCAACTAAATGCCGCCGATAATTAGGCGCTCGGGAACCGATTAATCGACGCACCGATTGTTTGCTCTCGAGTTACGAATGACAAATCGATTATTTACATTTTTTTTATTCATTACAAATAAGCCCTGCTAGCCCAGAGAGAGCAGAGCCGTGATCGCCCAGTGGATATGAACTCTGCCTCCGATTTCGGAGGGTGTGGGTTCAAATCCGGTCCGGGGCATGCATCTCCATCTTTTCAGTTTTGTGCATTTTAAGAAATTAAATATCACGTGTCTCAAACGGTGAAGTAAAACATCGTGAGAAAAACGCATATTAGAGAATTTCTTAATTCTCTGCGTGTGTGAAGTCTGCCAATCCGCATTGGTGGACTATTGGCCTAACCCCTCTCATTCTGAGAGGAGACTCGAGCTCAGCAGTGAGCCGAATATGGGTTGATAACGACGAAGTTAGCCCTTGACTACAATCTCACCTGATGGTAAGTGATGATGAATCTAAGATGGAAGCAGGCTAACTTGTTAAAAGGAGGATGAAAATCCACACTCCTTTCGGTTTCTACACAACATCGTACCGGAACGCTAAATTGCCCAAAATCCCACCAGCAAGACCTGGACCAATTAAGAAAATCTCAATCCAGCCGGGGATCGAACCCAGGACCTCCGTCTTGTAAATTCACCGCGCACAAAACTGCGCCACGGAGGCGGTAAAAAAAATCGTAAACGCTATCCGAAACTTGGGCGATGGTGTAGGTTGAATGAAATTCCTTACCATGTTATAACTGACATCTGAAACCTGTGACTGAAATCGACAGGAAAATTTAATAAAAAACAAATAAAAAACAAATGAAAACATTTTTAAAATTTAACTGCCTTTATAAAATTTAATTGATTACATGAAAACGTTACGTGATTACATGAAAATCTTAGTTTTTAAATATGTTTATGACAATTCGAGCCAAAACGCCTGTCGGCCATGACATTCTACATTTTAACTGATTCATGACGTCACTATAATATATCCCATACAAATGGAGCGTTTGACAAAAATACTAGTTAACAATTAGTTCGATGTCACTTGTGTTAGTGACGTCACAAAATAGACGATAACGCTTTTGACGTTTGGAAAATTTGAAAAAATACCTGATATTTCAATTAAACAAATCCTTAACTTTTTAAATTTATCTATCCTAAGATTATAAAGCTGAAGCGTTTGTTTGATTGAACGCGCTATTCTCAGGAACTATTGGTCCGGTTTGAAAAATTCTTTCAGTGTTATATAGCCCATTTTTTGAAGAAGGTTATATATTATCCCCGTATTACTACGGGAACGGGAACCACGCGGGTGAAACCGCGCGGCGTTAGCTAGTTAGAAATAAAATAATAAATAATTAAAAAACACTAAAAAAATGTCTTTACGTTGAGCTGGATTCGAACTCTGGTTTAATAAGTTTCGCCCCTAAGTTTCACACCACTTGTCCAATAGGGATGATGACAGTTTTTTAAATTGTATATAAGTTAAGAGTATACTAATAGTAAAGCAATTTTGTAAAAGGAACAGGGTATCTGCGATCATTACTTTCGGAGATACAGGGATTTAAAGGGTCAGATTTGCGGCGCTGCCGCGGATCCCTGAAAATAGGCATAGGCAATGTAGTGATCGTTAGATTTGTATGCGCGTTCAAACAAAATTACTAATATCTTTGTTATTTGTGCGTTTATGCTTATAGTTCATATATTTAAAAATGACACATTTTATGTAAGGAAGCTAAAACTGTATGAATTTTCATCTAATTACGATAAAATATTTTTAATAGATTTTGAAATTTTATAATCTCATTTATTTTGCAAATATCCTGACAATCTTTGCTTTTTATGTATAAATTAGTTAACATTGACCCTATTTACCCGAATGTATCATAAAAATCAATATATTCAAACCTAGTCATCATCCCCATTGACTCATTAGGACAACGTTGAAATGTGTTAACCTAATGCATAGCTTGGGTGTTAGGTTTATTTTCGTTACGGAATTTCTTGATTCGATCGCCGCGACAAAAGTTACGCAATAGCTTAAAAAACAAACTACTGAATTTAATTTTAATTTTTCAAAAAACAAACTTCCCAACGTCGCGCCTTGTAAAATGTGTCGATCCTTAAAAACCTTTTTTAAGGATCCAACGAATTCCATGGTCAGTGTTTAATATGTATTTGCTTAATTATAATGACCACGCTGGAATTTGACCATTTCTTTTGGCGATCTTATCTTAATTAAACGCACTGGCGTATCGATTTTCCTCCAAAACCATCGATATTTTTTCTGAATCGATTCCCCTTAGTTCGTCGGGACGACATACATATTGAGTACTAGTGGACGCCCGTGATTTTGTCCGCCCTTAGATCTCTTTAATCCAGCCCTTACAGTAGAATCGCTGTAAAAATGGAGTAACTTCTCCCGTTTTCCCAACATTTCCCTTCACTGCTCTGCTCCTATTGATCGTAGCGTGATGAAAAATATACTATAACCTGCCCGGGAGTATGAAGAATAATTGTACCAAGTTACGTTTGGCTGGTGGGAGGCTTCGGCCGTGGCTAGTTACCACCCTATCGACAAAGACGTACCGCCAAGCAATTTAGCATTCTGGTACGATGTCGTGTAGAAACCGAAAAGGGGTGTGGATTTTCATCCTCCTCCGAACAAGTTAGCCCGCTTCCATCTTAGACTGCATCATCACTTACCACCAGGAGAGATTGTAGTCGAGGGCTAACTTGTAAAGAATAAAAAAAAATCTGTCGAGTAGTTTTTCTTTCTATAACGAACATTCAGACAGACAGAACAAAAAATTTACTGAATGCATTTTTGGCATCAGTATCGATCACTAAAATCACCCCCTTAGTTATTTTGGGAATATATTTCATGTACAGAATATTGACCTCTCTACAGATTTATTATAAGTATAGATTACTAGGTATAATTTATTTATTTGTCCTATTTTAAATTTTCAACAATGTTAATAAAAAATATTAAAACAAAACACTATTAAAAATAAAAAAAAAAAAATTGAGTATATTATTAACTGGCGGAACCTCGTGACTTTGCGTTTAATTCGGGTTTTTCGAATATCTTTCTATGCATATACATATACATAAATTTGCAGTGTCAATTTGTTTTATGAAATTAACAGCTTTTCCTCCTTTCCCCCCGTCGCCCGCATATCATGGGAGTATCATCAACATAGTCAAAGTCAAAATTCATTTATACGATTCATATTTTAGTTTACAAGCTCGAGCTCAGCAGTGAGCCGAATATGGATTGATAATAAAGGTGTCTACCATACGTAACCTCTTTATTTTATCTAAAACTACTTACCTCAGCGGCGTCACTGGGGGGCTTAGGGCGATCTCAGACGTACCCTACTGAAAGCCCATTTATTTTTTTAATTTTGTTTAGTGCTCTAGCGTCAGAGGGATTTATTTGTATAAAATTGACTCTTAGATACTTGGAATTTTCAAAAAAAGCCCCTCCCACCGGACGCGACCAGCGATAAGTTAATATTTGAAATGCCTTTTCAGAAACGCTTCGTCTATTTTTAGCGACTGTTACGTAAATTTTTAAGGACGCAAAAGTAACGTTTTCGACCTTGTCCACATTTGACAGAGGAATTTGAACTTTATTACTGTGTGATATTACGTAATATTATCGCTTGCACGTGTTAACAGTTACCTATAATAAGACCGTCGAAGCTACCGTCAGGGTTGTCAATACAATTAAAATTAATTTAATGAATGTATTAGCGTTATTTTTATTTATTTATTTATTTATTTAATACTCTTTATTTGTACACCACAAAAAATAAAAGAAAACAAGCAAAACAGAAACATCAGAAAAAGTAGAATACAAAAGGCGGCCTTATCGCTTAGTAGCGATCTCTTCCAGGCAACCTTAGGCTTAGGAACTTATTAGGACAACTGTAGGTGGTGTGTACGTAATAATAATGTACAAATACATACATACAAATAACTACACACTAATACATAAACCATAATACACAAATTATACAATAATTATAAATATCATAAAATAAACTAATATATATAATATATCATTATGTCGTATGAAAAATATATAGCGTTAATATTATTAAGAGAAATTTATAAATTGACATATCATAAAAATGTGGATTTACAATGGTGAATTTATATTTTAATGAAAACCATATATATAAGTGAGTTCACCCTGAAAACCAGCGCTACAGTATTTTAGTTGTAGCATAGAGGCAGCCGACACAAGCCGTGATAGCCCAGTGGATATGACCTCTGCCTCCGATTCCGGAGGGTGTGGGTTCGAATCCGGTCCGGGGCATGCACCTCCAACTTATCAGTTGTGTGCATTTTAAGAAATTAAATATCACGTGTCTCAATCGGTGAAGGAAAACATCGTGAGGAAACCTGCATACCAGAGAATTATCTTAAGTCTCTGCGTGTGTAAAGTCTGCCAATCCGCATTGGGCCAGCGTGGTGGACTGTTGGCCTAACCCCTCTCATTCTGAGAGGAGACTCGAGCTCAGCAGTGAGCCGAATATGGGTTGATGACGATAGAGGCAGCGCCCCATTCAGCTGAATGTTTAATATTAATTAAGTATTAATAGACTAACTTAAGATTGTACATCGTTGTAATTTTAATCTTTTTTCTTAGTTTGTAAGCTAGTATATTGTAATTTCTCTTTTTTTTGGCTGAATAAAGGACACTATTATTATTATTTAGTATTTTACCATTACAACAAAAATAAAAATCTACTAAATATACATCATATATAAATGGACATTAACAGTCTGTGATGATTAGCGTATGTGAAGCCTCGAACCCAGGACCTCATGATCTAAAATCCTGAATGAGGTCCTGGATTCGAGGCTCAGACTATCAAAAAACGACCTTTTATTTTCTTCTTCAAGAAAACAAAATGGTTTGTTTTATTCAAAAAGTATTTGCCTTTAAATTATTATAGGAGTCAACAAGAGTTTCACTGAAAAAAATACATTTAAAGCCGTATTAAAATCGGATCACAATTTGAGATTATGGTTCAATTTGCGGACATACGAGTGGAAACTAATGATTTTAAACTTATTTCGTGGTTGTTCATTACGAATATTATTTAAACGGATACATACCACGATAAAACGACGAGATTTTTAATGTCCCTATTTCGACCCAGTTTCATAGATCGTGGTCAGGACGGGTCTTTAAAAATCTCGTCGTTTTATCTTGGTATGTACGTGAAGTTAAAATATACGCGTATCTAAATAGACAACACCTTTTTTGAAGTCGGTTAACAAATAACGCAATTAAATTTAATTGGATACCGTTTAATAGAAGAGTGACAACCCTACATAGCTTTTGAGCAAAAAATTAACTTTACAAGAAATTCTATATTTGTTTTAAAATAATATCATGTCAATACGTGGTCAATGGACATTTAAAATTTTATTGGTATTTTATATCTTAACTAGCTGACTCTACGTGGTTTCACCCGTTCCCGTGGATAAAATATAGTCTATGTTGCTAGCTTATAATATAAATTTGAATTGGAGAATAATAATAATAATATAATCATCATCATCATCAGCAACCCATTTGCGGCTCACTGTTGAGCACGAGTCTCTTCTCAGAATGGAAGTGGTTCGGCGTGAATAAAATGTAGTCTATGTTGCTAGCTGATAATATAGATTTGAATTGGGGGAAAAAATATTAATAATATAATCATCATCATCATCATTAGAATACCCATTTTCGGCTCACTGTTGAGCACGAGTCTCTTCTCAGAATGGGAGTGGTTCCGCCAATAGTGGCCCAATGCGGATAGGCAGACTTCACACACGTAGATATTAATAAAATTCTCAGGTATGCTGGTTTTCTCATTATGTATTTCTTTCACTGTTTGACACAGGGTGGTGGACTACTGGCCTAACCACAGATATAAGAGGTAACTAGATTTATAAAGTGTCAATTCTTTGTATTGCAACCAGCGTAGGGGTCGTCGCCTAAATGGCTGTTTAATATTTAATGAAAAATGAAATATGTCACCCTTACTTTAGAGTTGAATATTATTTATTTCTTTTGTCACAGAACAAAACAAGACTGCCAGTACATGCGCGGACACGCTTGCGTTGTTCCGCACACTCGGGTGTACGCGGACCACGCCCCCTTGCTACTTTAGCGTTGTCTGTTCTGTGGGCCTAACCCCTCTCATTCTGAGAGGAGACTCGAGCTCAGCAGTGTGCCGAATATGGGTCGATAACGAAGGAGACACCAAAACATTTCGTCTGTTTGCCCAAATTTGAGTAGAGGGGGGGACATTAAATGGTAGGTGTCTACTATACGTAACCTCTTTATTTTATTTATTTAAAACTACTCAGCGGCGTCACTGGGGGCTTAGGTCGATCACAGAAGTACCCTACTGAAAGCCCATTTATTTTTTTAATTTTGTTAAGTGCTCTAGCGTCAGAGGGATTTTTTTTGTATAAAACAGTAATTGACTCTTAGACTACTCGTTATCTAGGTACTTGAAATTTTCATAAAATTAAAAGAGGGATTTTTTTTTAATAATCACGTATTTTACCAACATTTAAAAAAATTAAAAGAAAAAAATATTTTTAAATAAATAAATGACAGATTCAAAAGCTAAAGTGAATAAAACACCGCACTTTGATCAAACTCATTAAGGTTCGCGGCTAATTAACAAATGACGAACGTTTTTTTTTTCATTTGATTTTCATTGCTAAAAATTTTTTTTTTAATTAGATTTTCATTGCTGAATACACATTCCTGACGTCACGCTGCCCGTCTCAGTAATACTAGCGTCAGGGGTATTTTTTTTAATAATCACGTATTTTACAAACATTTAAAAAAATTAAAAAAAAAAAATATTTTTTAATAAATAAATGACAGATTCAAAAGATAAGTGAATAAAACACCGCACTTTGATCAAACTCATTAAGGTTCGCGGCTAATTAACGAATGACGAACGTTTTTTTTTCATTTGATTTTCATTGCTGAAAATTTTTTTTTTCATTAGATTTTCATTGCTGAATACACATTCCTGACGTCACACTGCCCGTCTCAGTAATACTAGCGTCAGGGGTATTTTTTTTAATAATCACGTATTTTACAAACATTTAAAAAAATTAAAAAAAAAAAATATTTTTTAATAAATAAATGACAGATTCAAAAGATAAGTGAATAAAACACCGCACTTTGATCAAACTCATTAAGGTTCGCGGCTAATTAACGAATGACGAACGTTTTTTGTTTTGTTTAAACACATCGCAAGTTGTCAAGTGAAATGCCGATTTTAAAGATAAGGCTCCAGTTAGTGTAATAAGCACGTTTCAGCAGTATAACGAGCAAAAATATTCGACAAGTTAGCGCTTTACTGATATTTTTTGTATACAACGAGCTCGCAGTTTTAATTTTTTTTTATATTTTTTTTTTATTTTTTTTTTTCAAGAAACATGATAGCCCAGTGGAGACCTCTGTCTTCGATTCGGAGGGCGGAGTTTCGAATCCGGTTACCAGGCAACACAAACAGCTACCCAGAGGTCCCGATATCTGAGGTCACACGTGAGCTTTTTATTAAAACTCACGATCTCGGGCCCCGGATTGATACACTCAGGCCAATACACCCCCCTTCCCGAACAGCCCCCTAAGCCGAGGTCCGAGTCTCAGAGGAGACACCCTTAGAGTCGTTCCACCCTTCTACTCTGCTTCTGGCTTATTCCCTCGTCAGGCGATGCTTCTGCGCTCGTCTAAAGCCCTGGTGACGTCTCTGAAGTTAGGGATGATGACAGTTTTTTAAGTTGTATATACAATTATACATATATGAGTATGCTAATAGTAAAGCCATTTTGTAAAAGTAACAGGGTATCTGCGATCATTACTTTCGGAGCTACAGGGATTTAAAGGGTCAGATTTGCGGCAGTGCCACGGATCGCTGACAAACGCCCCGTACAAAATGGCACGAATTAATGAATGATCGTGATGATCGTTACATTTGTATGGGCGTTAAACAAAATTACAAATATCTTTATTTATTTCTGCGTTTATGTTTATAGTTCATATTATATTGAAAAATGTCACGTTTAATGTAAGGAAGCTAAAAATGTATGAATTATCATCTAATTTTATAATATTTATCTATTACATAGATAAAAAAGTATTAAAAGATTTTGAAATTTTACAATCAATTTTTTTGCAAACATCCAGATAATCTTTGTTTTTTACATATTAATTAGTTCTTATTGATCTTATTTACCCAAAGTTGCCAGTGATGACCTATGGTTCCGAGACTTGGTCGCTAACTATGGGCCTCATAAGAAGGCTCAGAGTCACACAGCGGGCGATGGAACGAGCTATGTTAGGAGTATCTCTGCGTGATCGAATCAGAAATGAGGAGATCCGCAGAAGAACCAGTCACCGACATAGCTCAACGAGTCGCGAAGCTGAAGTGGCAATGGGCGGGGCACATAGTTTGAAGAGCCGATGGACGTTGGGGTCCCAAAGTGCTGGAATGGCGACCCCGCATTAGTAAGCGCAGTGTTGGCCGACCCCCCACCAGGTGGACTGACGACATCAAGCGCGTCGCAGACATTCGCTGGATGCAGGCGGCTCAGTATCGTGATGTTTGGAAGTCCTTACAAAAGGCCTATGTCCTGCAGTGGACGTCCATCGGCTGATATGATGATGATGATGATGATGAAGTCATCATCCCCACTACACAATCAGTAAAATACAATGCTGCAAAGCGGCACAAACAAAAATGACGGTATTACTTAAAAAGTTATTATTTTTTCTGTAGAAAACTCAGGCCTACGATAATAAAATTAACTTATTATCTACATAACACATGAATAATGGATATCCTCGAGAAAAAAAAAATACCCCAAAATTTACGATATAATATTTTTGCATTTTAATACTATTATGATAATTAAATCGGTTTTTAAATCTAGTTTAAAACGCTTTGTGCGAGATGAAAAAAAATTAATGAGATTTTGAATATTTTTTTGGATGGCTGTTTTTAGAAAACCCACCAACCGTTACTCTGGTTATTATTTTTTTTTTCGTAAAGTACGATAAATCGCGTGGGTTACTGTTATTTAAATTTAAAATAGCTTGGATATCTCGGAAGAAAAATATATCTTATTTTCTTCGAAGTAATTATTACTAACACGAAAGACTAAATGCGTACTATTATAACATGATTCGTACCTACTCGTAAATACAATTGAATATATACAATTATGACCTCTGCCTCCGTTTCCGGAGGGTGTGGGTTTGAATCCGGTCCGGGGCATGCACCTCCAACTTTTCAGTTGTGTGCATATTTTAAGTAATTAAATACGTGTCTCAAACGGTGAAGGAAAAACATCGTGAGGAAACCTGCATATCAAAGATTTTTTTTAATTCTCTGCGTGTGTGAAGTCTGCCAATCCGCATTGGGCCAGCGTGGTGGACTATTGGCCTAACCCTTCTCATTCTGAGAGGAATGCTCAACTCTCAGTACAAGTCTCCTCTCAGAATGAGAGGGGTTAGGCCATTCCCGTTTTTATTCGTACTGACGAATAATGTTGGATACATTAGTGGGTAGTACGGGTAAATAATTTCCAAAAAAATAACTTTGCTCCCATTTTACGCACACAGACACCGGCACCCGTTAGTGTACAGTTAACATAACCATAGTTAAAGCGAAAAGGAGTCAACAATTTCAGTAACCATTATTATAGGGCTCAAAAGGTGATTACAAATATATGAAAACTAATGTCAAACAAAGGTTATGATTCACAACACTTGTCAGGACAACTTAAATAACAAATCAAACTGTAACCAAAATAAGACCCTAGAATGGCAGAGAATGACCTTGAGTGGAGTCACGTACTTGTGAACGATGTGTGTAGGGTTAAAGGCGCCTTTTACTGATATCAAACACTCCCCTTTTCCACTCAAGTCACTCTCCCCGCCTATCCTAAGTAACCCAGAAAGAATTACACAACAAGAGATGTGGACGACTCGAACGCCACGAGCACACTGAAGCCAACACCCAACAGAGACCGTGCGACGTCATATCCGTCACAGACTACTATTTCCAACGCTAAACGGCGATAACACCGTAAGAAATATAATAACCACTTACAAATAAAAAGTCGTTCAATCACGTCACAATTTTTACACGATCGATATAATCAGTGCAAGGAGGTAATTATTATAAAACGCATTGGAATTTTTAGAAAGTAATTGAACTTAACAATGAGAGTCGTTAATATTAAACGTATGGCATTTTTACAAGCTTTTATTTCATCACTAGCGGACGCCCGCGACTTCGTCCGCCCTTATATGAAGAACTAAGACCTCTCCCGCGACTACGTCCGCCCTTAGACCTCTTTAATCCAGCCCTTACAGTAGTATCGCTGTAAAAACGGAGTAACTTCTTCCGTTTTCCCAACATTTCCCTTCACTGTTTTGCTCCTATTGATGGTAGCGTAATGGAAAGTATACTATAAGCTGCCCAGGAGTATGAAGAATAATTGTACCAAGTTTCGTTGAAATCCGTTGAGTAGTTTTTGTTTCTATAACGAACATACAGACAGACAAAAGTTTTACTGATTGCATTTTTGGCATCAGTAACGATCACTAATCCCCCGCTGATAGTTATTTTGGAAATATAGGAGCCGTGATAGCCCAGTGAATATGACCTCTGCCTCCGATTCCGGAGGGTGTGGGTTCGAATCCGGTCCGGGGCATGCACCTCCAACTTTTCAGTTGTGTGCATTTTAATAAATTATATATCACGTGTCTCAAACGGTGAAGGAAAACATCGTGAGGAAATCTGCACACCAGAGAATTTCTTAATTTTCTCTGCGTGTGTGAAGTCTGCCAATCCGCATTGGGCCAGCGTGGTGGACTATTGGCCTCTCATTCTGAGAGGAGACTCGAGCTCAGCAGTAGCGACGATTTTTACAAGCTTTTATTTCATCATTAGCGACCAGTTTAACTGCCCGGTACAAGGTCACGCCTCCTTCCATATAGGACTAACCGACGCCCCGCGGTTTCACACGCGTAGTTCCCGGTCCCGTGAGAAAAGGGCGATATAATATACCCTACAAGCGGACCCGGTCAAGCTTCGCTTTGACTTATGTGCACTTCTTCCTTACCCTACTCTACCCTACCCTGCAAGTACCTTACCCTGAATTCATTTGTTGCAAAAAACGTGATAAACGAGCAATGGCTTGACCGATTTTGTGCAAACTTCACATAAACCATCTCCGAACAAACGCTAAACATATGATTTGGATAAGTGAGCCCGTTTTTGAGTTCTAAAATTACAACGAAAAATGGCGTTGATTTTTATATTATGACACTCACAAACAACGTGGCTTTCTAGTGGTGAAAGAATTTTCAATATCGGTTCCGTAGACCTAAAGATTACACCCTACAACACCACAAACTTTACCTCTTTATAGTATTAGTATAAAAGTTTAGATATAGACCACCACCACTAACTTCCTATCTCGGGAACCCCAATTTCCATTTTTAAAGGGAATTAATCTTTCAAAACATCGTAAAATAAAAACGTCCTTTTTCCAAATCGGTCAAAAAATGTGAAGATTTTTAACTTTTAATAATCCCTGTGTCGACATAATTGAATATAATACCTTTTTTGTGGACACAATGGCTCGTTATGTCAACACACACTTCCTCAAAGGCTTCGCCGATCGGCACGTTTCAGTAAAAAAATAAACGCATGTACAATTTTTTTTTAGTTTAACTTCTTAATGAACCCCTGCGTGAACATCCAATCCTCCTATTAAGATGACCCCCCACTGCTTTCCTCCTACTTTTTCTTATCCTAAGTTTTCAGAGTTCCGAACCTAAAAACAAAAAAAAGGATAATTTTTCAAAGACCTGACCAACAATGTAAAGTGATTTTTTAAATCGGTTCATTACTTCTAGAGCCTATTCAAAACATTCAAACAAACAATAAAATCTTTTCTATTTATAATATTAGTATAGAAGTATATATACGTTTTTCAGTGCATTTTTTTTTTATTCTTTACAAGTTAGCCCTTGACTACAATCTCACCTGATGGTAAGTGATCATGCAGTCTAAGATGGAAGCGGACTAACTTGTTAGGAGGAGGATGAAAATCCACACCCCTTTCGGTTTCTACACGGCATCGTACCGGAACGCTAAATCGCTTGGCGGTACGTCTTTGCCGGTAGGGTGGTAACTAGCCACGGCCGAAGCCTCCCACCAGCCAGACCTGGACAAATTAAGAAAATCTCAATCTGCCCAGCCGGGGATCGAACCCAGGACCTCCGTCTTGTAAATCCACCGCGCATACCACTGCGCCACGGAGGCCGTCAAAAATCTGTGATCTTCGTTTTCTGTATTGTATATATGTATGTATATATTCGCTTCATACTTTACGTTTTTTTCTGATCTAAAACATACTTCGTTCCATTGATTTTTGTGTATTTCAAATATATAGAATATCCATAATCTTGATCCAATAAGAGAAGTATTTCATTGTCCCTTTATCTGAACATCTCAGAAGTTTACGCGCCAAAAAAGTATGCGGATGTTTTCACTGTCACTTTCAAAAACACCAAAAGGTGCATTCTTTTCCAAAATCCGGTCGAAAAAACGCATCAAATTCGCATTCCGCGCGCGTACGCCAAATGATTCGCCAACCGGTTAGAACGCACTCGTAGCGATTGCGTTTACCGACTTACCCACTTAACGCTATTCATGTCAGATTAGCGCTTTTTTTTGACTAGCTGACGCCGCGCGGTTTTACTCGCGTGGTTCCCGTTCCCGTAAGAAAAGCCTCGATAATTGGGGTAACTAACACTAAGAATGTTTCAAATCGAACCAGTAGTTCCTGAGATTAGCGCGTCTAAACAAACTCTTTTGCTTTATCATATTACTAGCTGACGACGCGCGGTTTCACCCGCGTGGTTTCCGTTCTCATAGGAATAGTGGGATAATATATAGCCTATAGCCTTCCTCGATAAATGGGCTATCTAAAATTGAAAGAATTTTTCAAATCGGTCTAGTAGTTCCTGAGATTAGCGCGTTTTTTTTTTTTTTTTAATCTTTACAAGTTAGCCCTTGACTACAATCTCACCTGATGGTAAGTGATGATGCAGTCTAAGATGGATGCGGGCTAACTTGTTAGGAGGAGGATCAAAATCCACACCCCTTTCGGTTTCTACACGGCATCGTACCGGAACGCTAAATCGCTTGGTGGTACGTCTTTGCCGGTAGGGTGGTAACTAGCCACGGTCGAAGCCTCCCACCAGCCAGACCTGGACAAATTAAGAAAATTTCAATCTGCCCAGCCGGGGATCGAACCCAGGACCTCCGTTTTGTAAATCCACCGCGCATACCACTGCGCCACGGAGGCCGTCAAAAATCTGTGATCTTCGTTTTCTGTATTGTATATATGTATGTATATATTCGCTTCATACTTTACGTTTTTTTCTGATCTAAAACATACTTCGTTCCATTGCTTTTTGTGTATTCGCAATATATAGAATATCCAAAATCTTGATCAAATAAGAGAAGCATTTAATGTCCCTTTATCTGAACATCTCTCCGTTTACCGTCCAAAGTGATTTCGCGCCAAAAAAGTATGCGGATGTTTTCACTGTCACTTTCAAAAACACCAAAAGGTGCATTCTTTTCCAAAATCCGGTCGAAAAAACGCATCAAATTCGCATTCCGCGCGCGTACGCCAAATGATTCGCCAACTGGTTTATAACGCACTCGTAGCGATTGCGTTTACCGACTTACCCACTTAACGCTATCCATGTCAGATTAGCGCTTTTATTTGACTAGCTGACGCCACGCGGTTTTACTCGCATGGTTCTCGTTCCCGTAAGAAAAGCCTTTCTTGATAATTGGGGTAACTAACACTGAAAGAATTTTTCAAATCGGACCAGTAGTTCCTGATATTAGCGCGTTCAAACAAACAAACTCTTCACCTTTATAATATTAGTATAGATGGACTAATTAGGAGGTGGTTCAAAACATAGAGGAATTAGATATAGAGATGCATCTGTTTTCATTCACCAACAAAATTGTGTGTCGTTTTTTGAAGGGGACGAGGTAAAATCACACATCGGAAATATAAAACACCAATAAACCAATAAATATATTCTGTGTCCTTACACTATACTAGTAAAATGACATTATTTTATAATCAACAAACGCAGAAAAAGCTGAAACCGGTAAGTGGCTCAAGTATGCCTCTCTGACAGAGAGTTACATATTTTTTGTACATACCTTTTGCCGTGGAGACCTTTGGGCCATGGAGTCGCAGTGCCAAAAAATTTCATCGAATAATTTCACCGCGGCTTGTTGCCTCGACTGGTGTCACCAGAAGGGCTGGTTCATTTTTTGCGCAAAGGATCAGCCTGGCTGTCCAGCGCGGAAATGCAGCCAGTATTCTTGCCACCATTCCACGTGGGCATGATTTGTATAGTTATTAGGATAAGTTAGCTTAAGTTCCTTATTGTATTCTTTCTCAATAAAATAAAAAACAAACGCACAAATAACAAAGATATTTGTAATTTTGTTTGAACGCCCAAACAAATCTAACGATCAGCGAACCAGCGACGTCATTAATTCGTGTCATTTTGTATGGGGCGTTTTTCAGGGATCCGGGGCAGTGCCGCAAATCTGATATCGCAGATACCCTGTTACTTTTACAAAATTGCTTTACTATTAGCATACTCCTAATTTATATACAACTAGCGGACTTCGTCCGCGTGAAATTCGATGTAAACTTTCATCATCCCTACCCCTACTCTACGTTGAAATTTTTCCTGAATTATCTTTGCCATAAACCTCACGGAGCCCGAGACCTTTCCAACGAATGCAAAACCGTGGAAATCGGTTCATGCGTTTTGGAGTTATAGCGTCAGGAAGGAAAACTAGATTTTATATAGTAGTAGTATGATGATGATGATGATGATGATGATGATGAAGCTGATAAGATTATAGATATAGCCCAGTGATACGACCTCTGCCTCTGATCTCTGATTCCGGAGCGTGTGGGTTCGAATCCGGTCCGGGGCATGCACCTCCAACTTTTCAGTTGTGTGCCTTTTTTTTTTAACCGACTTCAAAAAGGAGGAGGTTCTCAATTCGGTCGGTATTTTTTTTTTTTTTTTTTTTTTTTTTATGTATGTACACCGATTACTCAAAGACGCGTGGACCGATTTCAAAAATTCTTTTTTTGTTTGAAACGGTATAGTCCCCATTTGGTCCCATTGTCATCATGACAAGATCTGATGATGGAATCCTGGAGAAATTGAGGGGAACTTTCGAAAATTATATGGGTGTCTAGTGTGTTCGTGAACTTTTCCATTTAGTGCCTTTAAGAAATACAAAATTATGAAGGTTTAAAATCGATCTGATGATGGAGTCATAAATAGACGAGGGAACTCCTTGGCGATTTACAGCAGTAACCTTGTGTTTGGGCTTGATTAATTTGTCTTAATGAGAACTTTCCACATAAATAGGTTGTGACTGTCATTTAGGGGTTTGGTGATGAAGACCAAGGACAATTAAGGGAACTCCTTAACAGTTAACAGTAACTACCTTGTGTTTGGCCTTGATTAATTCGTATTGCTGAGAACTTTCTACCTAGATGAGTTGTGTCTGTTATTAGGGGTCTGATGATGAAGACCAAGGTCAATGAAGGGAACCCCTTGACGGTAGCTACCTTGTGCTTGGGCTTGATTAATTTGTATTGCTGAGAATTTTGTACCAAGATGGGTTGTGACTGTCATTAGGGGTCTGATGTATTCGTTTGAGATGAAATTTTACACTAAAAATTGAAAAATAATAAAAATTTTAATAAAAAAAATACAACCGACTTCAAAACCTAAAAACGTACCCACTAAACTAAAAAGCGAAAAATAACATCATAATATGTTCTACCTGCTGATCAGTATGAAGTCGGTGCTTAGCCGGTGTTGTCTTAATTTAAGCCATTTCTGACAGGACCACATGAAACAACACTGTCTGCAAAATCTAAATCTATAAGATATGCTCACATGGCTTGAATTAATACATCACCGGCTTAGCACCGCCTTCATACTGATCAGCAGGTAGAACATATTATGATGTTATTTTTCGCTTTTTAGTTTAGTGGGTACGTTTTTAGGTTTTGAAGTCGGTTGTATTTTTTTTATTAAAATTTTTATTATTTAAATATCACGTGTCTCAATCGGTGGAGGAAATCATCGTAAGTTTAGTTTAGTAATATTACATCTGCTGTGATATGGATATGCACCCTCTAACTTTTCAGTTGTGTGCATTTTAAGAAATTAAATATCACGTGTCTCAAACGGTGAAGGAAAACGTCGTGAGGAATCCTGCATACGAGAGATTATTTTAATTCTCTGCGTGTGTGAAGTCTGCCAATCCGCATTGGACCAGCGTGGTGGACTATTGGCCTAACCTAACCTAACCCCTCTCATTCTGAGAGGAGACTCGTGCTCCGCAGTGAGCTGAATATGATGTTGTTTTTTGTCAACTCGCCCGTGAAATAACGCAGCACTGTCTCTTGGTGTAACTGGAACACTGCCACTGGGGAAAGGCAAAGGGAAGGTTTATGATTTGAAGCCTTAATATCATCATAATTTTTTTTTTAAAGAATCATCGTCGTCGTCGTCATCAACCCATATTCGGCTCACTGCTGGGCTCGAATCTCCTCTCAGAATGAGAGGGGAAGACCAATAGTCCACCACGCTGGCCCAATGCGGATTGGCAGACTTCACACACGCAGAGAATTAAAAAAATCTCTCGTATACAGAATTCCTCACGACGTTTTCCTTCACCGTTTGAGACACGTGATATTTAATTTCTTAAAATGCACACAACTGAAAAGTTAGAGGGTGCATATCCATATCACAGCAGATGTAATATTACTAAACTAAACTTACGATGATTTCCTCCACCGATTGAGACACGTGATATTTAAATAATAAAAATTTTAATATATATCCATATCACAGCAGATGTAATATTCTCGTAAAACAAGTTTCATTAGAAATTGAACTTTATTTCTATGGGATGATGATGGAGCGAGCTGGTCCATCGGCTTATAATGATGATGATATTAAAGCTTAAAATCATAAATAGACGGCCGCGTGGCGCAGTGGGTAGTGATCCTGCTTTCTGCATCCACGGCCGTGGGTTCGATTCCCACAACTGGAAAATATTTGTGTGATGAGCATAGGTGTTTTCCAGTGTCTGTGTGTATTTATACATTATATAAGTATTTATATGTAGTATATAATTGTATATTAATATTATAATATCAACTATCTTAGCACCCATAACACAAGCTACTCTGTATGCTTACTTTGGGGCTAGATAGTGATGTGTATTGCTTAAGTATATTTATTTATTTATTATTTATAAATGGGGTCATGCCTGAAAATCAGCGCTACAGTTTCTTAGCTGTAGCATAGAGCTGAGGCAGCGCCCCATTCAGCCGAAGCCTTAGTATTAAGTTAGTATTAATTCTCATGTTTTTTTCTTATTTATGTTATGTTGTTTTGGCTGAATAAATGTTTTTATTATTATTATTATTATTATTATTATTATTATTATTATTATAAACCTTCCCTTTGCCTTTCCCCAGTGGCAGTGTTCCAGTTACACCAAGAGACAGTGCTGCGTTATTTCACGGGCGAGTTGACAAAAAACTGAAAAGTCGCATTCCGCGACTTGTTTCTGACTTGCGTTGCATTCAGGCCGCGGGCACATTCTCCGGCGGTAGCGGACGTTAGGGCGCGTTCCCACTGTCACCACCCACCTTCATATAAAATTATGTTTTATTCTGACGGCCACCGTGGCGCAGTGGTATGCGCGGTGGATTTACATGACGGAGGTCCTGGGTTCGATCCCCGGTTGGGCAGATTGAGGTTCTCTTAATCGGTCCAGGTCTGGCTTCGGCCGTGGTTAGTTACCACCCTACCGGCAAAGACGTACCGCCAAGCGATTTAGCGTTCCGGTTCGATGCCGTGTAGAAACTGGAAGGGGTGTGGATTTTCATCCACCTCCTAACAAGTTAGTAGGTGGTAGGTACTAGTAGACTGCATCATCAGTTACAATCAGGTGAGATTGTAGTCAAGGACTAACTTGTAAAAGAATAAAAAAAAAGTAGTTCCTGAGATTAGCGCGTTCAAACCAACAAACTCTTCAGTTTTATAATATTAGTATAGATGAATCTATATATCCTTTGGTCACGTCATCACTCGTGAACGGCTGAACCGATTTTACTATATTATTTTTGATGTGTTTGTTATTATCAGGAGAAGGTTCTTATGACGGAAAAATATTAAAAAATTACGCGGAATATTAGAAAATGGGGTAGGGGTAGGGTAGGGATAGGGTAGGGTATGCGTAGAGTACGGGTAGGGTAGGGATAGTTGAAAGTTTACATCGAGTTTCACGCGGACGAAGTCGCGGGCGTCCGCTAGTTTAATATAAACAACATTAATTTCGTATAGTACTTTGAATAAGGGTCTGAAATATAATAATGTTAATAAAAATATTAAGAGGTTACTTTATAAAATCAAGTTAAAAAAGCGCTTATTTTGTCTTTTTCCAAACTACATATTTTTATAAAACTAGCGGACGCCCGCGACTTCGCGTGAAACACGATGGAAATTACCTTATTTCACCCTCGTCTATAAATACTAAATCTTGATTTTTACAAATGTAACTTAAATATTAAGGACCTTCCATACAAAACTTTCAATTCATGTTTCACAAAAATCGTGCTAAGTTTCATTTAAATTCATTGCCCGGCCCGGCCAACAAAAAACACGGACAGACAGATAAAAAATAGAAAAAAAAAATTTTTTTGGCTTCAGTATTGATCATACAATAATACCCTCCAATTAAATTTTTTTTTGGAAAATTTAATGTACCAAATTTGACCACTTACAGTTTTATTATAAGTACTTATACATTTTTTTTATTTATTTATTACTATTCAAAAAACATATTTAATTAAAAAAGCCACATTTTTAAAATTAAAAATAGATATAAATAAAATCGCACCTAATAAATCCTATCATCTGACGTTTTGAAAGCACAAATTTATTATAGAACAAAATAAAAAATATATATACTCGTCGAATTAAGAACCACCTCCTTTTTTGAAAACGGATAAAAAGAAGGGAGCTATTCTATTAGGACTTCCGACTTTCTGACGGCCCGGCGAAACAGACGGACAGTAGAACAGTGGGAACAAACCCAAAATGTAATATATACAATACCATTGGAAGAACATTAAAGCCTGCATCACATGTACAAATCAGTCAATCACACGTCGATATCAAGAGAACGAAAAAATGCAACCGGATTTTTGAAAATCACAATATTACAAGTACACGAGTATTATTGAGTTTAAAGAAAGATAAATTAATTATGAGTGTGAATAAAGTTTTGAGAGTGACTTTTTGCAACTTTTTATTTTATTTTATTTAACTTGCTCTGTTAGTGTTTGAAAAAAAAACAACTTTTTGAGAAAATATATATTATGTTGTTTGACGATCTCCATGGTGCAGTGGTATGCGCGGTGGATTTACAAGACGGAGGTCCTGGGTTCGATCCCCGGCTGGGCAGATTGAGATTTTCTTAATTGGTCCAAGTCTGTCTGGTGGCTAGCTACCATCCTACCGACAAAGACGTACCGCCAAGCGAGTTAGCTATCCGGTACGATGTCGTATAGAAACCAAAAATTGGTGTGGATTTTCATCCACCTCCTAACAAGTTAGCCCGCTTCCATCTTATATTGCATCATCACTTACCATCAGGTGAGATTGTAGTCAAGGGCTAACTTGCAGAGAATTAAAAAAAAACACAACCTCACAGGGTTGTACCATTGTAATAATTATATAATGACATTTAATTTATGACATGTATTTTTACGTAATAACAAAATAGAATATTAAGAAATATATTTATTTTATTAAAAGAATAAAATAAATATATTTTTTAAAACTGTATGAATTTTCATCTAATATAAATTAATTCATCTATTATAAAAGATTTTTAATAGATTTTGAAATTTTATAATCTTATTTATTTTGCAAATATCCAGTCAATCTTTGCTTTTTATGTATAAATTAGTTAACATTGACCCTATTTACCCGAATGTATCATAAAAATCAATAAATTCAAACCTAGTCATCATCCCCATTGCTGGAGCATACAGCCGAATTCTTTTTCCCTAGAAATTTTCAGTTAAAATTGTCGTTATCATTAACATCGGACAGTGATCGTTAAATAGCTAAACATTACCACCATCACCAGTTTTTTTTGTTAATCAATAAAGAAAAAACAATCGAAAATAAACGAATCTCCAAAACATACTAACTTTTTGGAAAAAAAACAATATTTCGATCTTAAAAGCGCTTTTACAACATAATACAAAATGCCTGAATTTATAAAAAAGAAATGTCAAAATCCATTGACAGATATTAACGAGTAATTGAAAACTTGTTAAATGTAGGATCCCCATTTTGCTTACTTTGCAAGAATACCTTTACCTAAAGAAAAAAAAATACCTCTAATCTTGCTCAGAAATTGCTTTTTTTTCTTTTATCTACGTTACATGTATACTAAGTAAATCTTACCAGAGGTAAAGTTTGTGGTATTGTATGGGTTTTCTCCGAATTTACAGTACCGAATTTTAAATTTTTTTACCACTACCAAACCACGTTATTTGTGAGTGCCCTAGGCTATATTTTATCCCCGTATTCTCACGCGAACGAGAGCTATGCGAGTAAAATCGCGGTGCGTCAGCTAGTAGGTACTAGCCATATTTTATAAAGTAAAAAAATAAATACCTCTGATCTTGCTCAGAAATTTATTTTTTTATAATGAAAATTTATTTTCAGGATACATTTACCATTACCATTTACAAAAATATTACAGAGGGCAGTTTTAAAATCAGGTAGATACGACCTGATTTTAAAACTCAGGAGGACTCAATAACAACACGTTCCAATAAACACTGTGACTGTTAATATTCAAAATCAGGACGAGTCCGGAGAAAAAATCCCCAACTCATGGCCAACGTTAGTAAATTAAAGTAATAATTGGTAATAAATAACTCTCTGAAACCAGAGCTCGGGTCACGTTTGCGGTGAAAAAAAAAATTGCGGTTCAGAAAAAGAAATATTTTTCAAAATACTCGTTATTATTACCAGAGGCATAAGTACCGGAGTGTGGCGGAATTACAGTTTTCATAAAACATAAAAGCACTCAAAAAGTGTCAAGTAATTTTTGAAATGTTTCGATTTTATCTGTGAGAGATATCGCGGTATTTCTGCTTACAAATCGATGGGCGAGTTCCAGTATTTAACTTGCCCTGATTGAAGGTTTTTTATGATTTTTCAACCCCGCGTGGTTCCCGTTCCCGTAGGAATACGGGGATAAAATATATCCTATAGCACTCGGGTATAATGTAGCTTCCCAACAGTGAAAGAATTAATCAAATCGGTTCAGTAGTTTCAGAGCTTATTCAATGCAAACAAACAATCCAATCTTTCCTCTTTATAATATTAGTATAGACTAGTCGAAATTCCTCAGTGCCTGAAGACAAAAGTCTTCGAACAGTGCGTGTTGCCAGTGATGACCTATGATTCCGAGACTTGGTCGCTAACTATGGGCCCCATAAGAAGGCCTAGAGTCACACAGCGGGCGATGGAACGAGCTATGTTAGGAGTATCTCTGCGTGATCGAATCAGAAATGAGGAGATCCGCAGAAGAACCAAAGTCACCGACATAGCTCAACGAGTTGCGAAGCTGAAGTGGCAATGGGCGGGGCACATAGTTCGAAGAGCCGATGGACGTGGGGTCCCAAAGTGCTGGAATGGCGACCCTGCACTAGCAAGCGCAGTGTTGGCCGACCCCCCACCAGGTGGACTGACGACATCAAGCGAATCGCAGACATTCGCTGGATGCAGGCGGCTCAGTGTCGTGATGTTTGGAAGTCCCTACAAAAGGCCTATGTCCTGCAGTGAACGTCCATCGGCTGATATGATGATGATTAAAATATAAAAATAGTAATGTAAAAAAACATAAAATGCCACAAAAACTTCAATTATATAGTTTCCAAAGCGCTTCAATACATAATTAATTCATAACTTTTCGACATCACTATAACTTAAGTAGCCGTTTTTCCATTTCAAAGCGAGTACGGAACTCTAAAAAAACTTATAAATTAAACAGCCAACCAAGGACGTAGGGTCAAGAACCCAGCGCGCCCTAGAAAAGGTTCACGCGGCGCGTTACTTCGTTAGAAAGGCCATCATATACAATTCCTACAATTATTAACTCGGGTTCGGTTGAATTGAAAGGTTTCTTAACGGCCTCTGTAGCGAAAACTAATACAATATTATGTTATTAGATGCATAAAACAACATAAAACTACTCTGTACCATAATAGTCTATCATTCTATCATCATCTATCATATTCTATCATCATTGCGGCAGTAAGAATTTATAATAAGTTACCAAAAGAAATTAGGAAAGAAAAGAATATAAATAGCTTTAAAAATTATTTATATAAATACCTAACTCAACAGGCATTCTACAGTGTAAATGAGTATTTAAGTTAATATTATTGTTATTTTCATACATATTTTAATTGTAAAGATGTAAATTTTAAATAAATGGTGAAATTGTCATTTGAATCATTAAATACTTAATAAATAATTTGCATGCCTAATTGGCAAGATACATTTACCATCTACATCTACCGACCACCTGTATATATAATGCATGTATCTGCAAAGAAATAAATTGATTGATTGATTACTTTAAAAACCAGTATTTGTGGTAGCTAAATTGTTTTTCAGATAGCATGGGTATGGTGACAGTTGCCTTATGACGTTCATAATACGTTCTATTATCGTCTCAGACCAATTATAGAAGGACCTGTATCGCACTCATAGTCACGAACAAAATTGTCTGTCATTTTCTGAAGAAAACGAGCTTAGATTTGGTATATATTTTATACTAAATTAGAAGTTTTTGCCCGTTTTTTACATAATTCAGTTACATAAAAAGGTATTTTTACGGAGCTCTTTAACCAATGAACACGATTAGAACTATTTAACATTGATTCTATAGAGACAGTTTTTATAATCGCATTAGATCGTTGATCATATACTTTGACAGAAAAGTAACGTCTTGCGAGGCAGGTCCTATACAATAATTGGTCTGAGTATTATCGTGGATCGCGGCAAACTTTCAATAGTGAAACGAACTGTCACCGGACCCATGCTATCTGTAAAACACTATAGTGTACAGTGGAGTGTAAAAGGGTAGTTGACAAATTTAATGTTTAAACAATACTAGCTGACACCGCGCGGTTTCAACCGCGTGGTTCCCGTTCCCGTAGGAATACGGGGATAATATATAGCCTATAGCCTTCCTCGATAAATGGTCTATCTAACACTGAAAGAATTTTTCAAATCGGACCAGTGGTTCCTAAGATTAGCGCGTTCAATCAATCAAACAAACAAACAAACAAACTCTTCAGCTTTATAATATTAGTGTAGATTAATTTCACATAGTACATGGAATATGGACCCGAAATATTAATTAATATACTACAATACTAGCGTGGAATTTAGTTTTCCACAAATCCCTCGGGAACCATGGATTTTTCCGGGATAAAAAGCAGCCTATGTGTTAATCCATGCTATAATATATCTCGATACCAAATTTCAGCTAACTCGGTCAAGTAGTCGAGGCGTGAAAGAGTAACAAACATTCATATCATTAAAATCATCAGTTTTCGGAAATCTCGGGAAACCATGGATTTTTTCGGGATAAAAAGTAGCCTATGTGTTAATCCATAGTAAATTCCATTTCCATTCCAAATTTCAGCCAAATCGCTTCAGTAGTTGCGGCGTTAAAGAGTAACAAACATCCAAACATCCTTACAAACTTTCGCGTTTATAATATTAGTAGGAAGTAGGAATTGACGACCTCCGTGGTGCAATGGTATTTACAAGACGGTCCTGGGTTCGATCCCCGGCTCGGTTCGAGGTCTGGCTGGTGGGAGGTTTCGCCGTGGTTAGTTACCACCCTACCGACAAAGACGTACGCGATTTAGCGTTCCAGTACGATGTCGTGTAGAAACCAAAAAGGGATGTGGATTTTCATTCTCCTCCTAACAAGTTAGCCCGCTTATCTTAGACTGCATTATCACTTGAGATTGTAGTCAAGGGCTAACTTGTAAAGGATAAAAAAAAAATTATAAATCCAACCGAACCACCACCACGCGGGTAAAACCGCGCGACGTCAGCTAGTGATAATTATATCCCTAAACGACACTAATTATCCTGATAACGTCTCTTACAATACCGATTGATCGACATTTAAATCGATATTCAATTCGATCGATAATCGATATACAATTTAAATCGCTCACAATCGGTTCACAACTCCGCGGCACCACAACATAAAGTAGCCGATGAAGTATCGACTGTCGAAATCGGCATCGGGGAAAAAAGAGAACGCAAAACGAAGCCCTTTTTTGAATTCAAAAAAAAAAAACGGCCATCTCGATCGATTTATAAATCGATTCCCGATCGATTGTTTCGGATATTGACAGCACGATGTCAGATGTCTCACGCGATGGGTGATTTCGGTCAAATATTTTAAAGTCTTTTTCAAAAGTCGAGTCCCAGTCTTTCTTAGTGAATATATTGATTTTTATGATACATTCGGGTAAATAAGGTCAATGTTAACTAATTTATACATAAAAAGCAAAGATTGTCTGGATATTTGCAAAATATATAAGGTTATAAAATTTCAAAATCTATTAAAAATATTTTATCGTAATTAGATGAAAATTCATACAGTTTTAGATTCCTTACATTAAATGTGACATTTTTTAATAATGAACTATAAACATAAACGCACAAATAACAAAGATGTTAGTAATTTTGTTTGAAAGCACATACAAATCTAACGATCATTACATTGCCTACGACGTCATTATTTCGTACCATTTTGTATGGGGCATTTTTCAGATATCCGCGGCAGCGCCGCAAATCGGACCCTTTAAATCCCTGTAGCTCCGAAAGTAATGATCGCAGATACCCTGTTCCTTTTACAAAAATACTTTACTATTAGCATACTCTTAATTTATATACAACGCGGACAACGGCGGCTTTACATCGAGTTTCACGCGAACGCCCGCGACTTCGTCCGCGTGAAACTCGATGTAAACTTTCAACTACCTCTACCTACCCCTACCCTACCCGTAAAAAAAGTATATAAAAAAAATAATAAATTAAAGAAAAGTAAAAAGTATCCTATGTCCTTCTCCTGGCTCTAAACTACCTCCCTGCCAATTTTCAGCTAAATCGGTTCAGCCGTTCTTCTCTGGAATTATATTATAAGTGGAGTAACTAACTTTCTCATATATATATAGATTTAAAAAACTGTCATCATCCCTTTTTGTCAGACGTAGAATTAAAAAAAAAATTGGTGGTATGCAGTTTGATTTTAAGGATAAACACTAGTCTCTTTAAAAAAACATTATTTTTTTTTAATACAATTAGGTACTTTTTCTCTTCCCAATACCCAAGTTACAATTACGACGCCATTTTGAATCAAAAGAAGCCATATGAAAGAAAATTCGCAACGAGAACCGAAGTAGACTCAGGGAAATGCGTTTAAAAATGTTTGGATAATTGGATTATACGTTGGAGTAAGTGTATTATTTTAGAAGCCCACTCTAAAGTCGGTACAAAAAATTTTAAAGAATCACACAAATATTGTAAAGGCCTGAAGTTTGTGTGTGTGTGTGTGCCTGTGTGAAAGTGTGTATGTGTGTGTATGTTTGCTCCTCCACACCCCTTTCGGTTTCTACATATCGTCGGAACGCTAAATCGCTTGGCGGTACGTCTTTGTCGGTACGGCCAAAGCCTCCCAGCAGCCAGACCGGGACCAATTAAGAAAATCTTTTTTTGTTTTTTTTTTTATTCTTTACAACTTAGCCCTTCATTACAATATCACCTGATGGTAAGTGATGATGCAGTCTAAGATGGAAACGGGCTAACTTGTTAGGAGAAGGATAAAAATCCCCATCCCTTATCGGTTTCTACACGACATCTTCGTCGTCATCAACCCATATTCGGCTCACTGCTGAGCTCGAGTCTCCTCTCAGAATGAGAGGGGTTAGGCCAATAGTCCACCACGCTGGCCCAATGCGGATTGGCAGACTTCACACACGCAGAAAATTAAGATAATTCTCTGGTATGCAGGTTTCCTCACGATGTTTTCCTTCACCGATTGAGACACGTGATATTTAATTACTTAAAATGCACACAACTGAAAAGTTGGAGGTGCATGCCCCGGACCGGATTCGAACCTGACACCCTCCGGAATCGGAGGCAGAGGTCATATCCACTGGGCTATCACGGCACTGATAGCACGACATCTTACCGGAACACTAAATCGCTTGGCGGTACGTTTTTGCCAGTAAGGTGGTAACTAACCACGGCCGATGCCTCCCACCAGCCAGACCTGGACCAATTAAGAAAATCTCAATCGGCCAAGCTGGGGATCGAACACAGGACCTTGTAAATCCACCACGCACACCACTGCGCTACGGAAGCCGTCAAAAACTTGTATGAATTTTTAAACAAAGTATACTTAAATCCGTTTGATGCGATGCGTCCGATACGTACGATGCGGATCAGTGGACGCCTACCATAACTAAGCCCTCATTCGCACGAGAGCTTTTTAACGGACGTTAAAAAAACGGTCAGATACAACAAATGCATTTCCAAGTCAGTTGGAAATAGACCTTACACGCAATTTAACTTCATACTATATTTGAACACTAGCTGACGCCGCGCGGATCCACCCGCGTAGTTCCCGTTCCCGTAGGAATACGGGTATAATATATATTCTATAGCCTTCCTCGCTAGATGGGTTATCTAACACTGAAAGAGTTTTTCAAATGGGACCAGTAGTTCCTGAGATTAGCGCGTTCAATCAAACAAGCAAACAAACACTTCAGCTTTATAATATTAGTATAGATTACAACGTACAGCAAAAATTTGGAATGCCCTTCCGACGTTTGTGTTTCCTGACACATATAATTTGAACACCTTCAAAGCAAGAGTGAATTGGCATCTTATAGGTAAGCGCGCTCCAACTTAGACAGCATTAATGCTTACCACCAGGCTTAATGGGTATGATGACTAGGTTTGAATATATTGATTTTTATGATACATGTTATATAATAATATACATGGTAAATAAGGTCAATGTTAACTAATTTATACATAAAAAGCAAAGATTGTCTGGATATTTGCAAAATAAATTAGATTATAAAATTTCAAAATCTATTAAAAATCTTTTATCGTAATTAGATGAAAATTCTTACAGTTTTAGCTTCCTTACATTAAATGTGACATTTTTTAATAAATGAACTATAAACATAAACGCACAAATAACAAAGATATTAGTAATTTTGTTTCAACGCCCATACAAACGATTATTATGTACCTACGACGTCATTAGTTCGTCCCATTTTGTATGGGGCGTTTCTCAGGGATCCGCGGCAGCGCCGCAAACCTGACCCTGTAACTCCGAAAGTAATGACCGCAGATACCCTGTTACTTTCACAAAATTGCTTTACTATTAGCATACTTTTAATTCATGTACAATTTAAAAAAAAAACTGTCATCATATTGCACAAAAAAAGAACGCTTTTTTAACGTCCGTTAAAAACCTCTCGTGCGAATTAAGGTTAATCAGTAACCAAACGTTTGTTACTATTTTGAAAAAATACTTATTTACACAGTACACAGCGATAATGAAATGGGCCAGAGGTCAAAATTTGGACTATGAATTCCAATTTTGTTATCGCCAAGCATTTTCGATAATAATAACAATTAGTTCTGTTGGTGGAGGGACTTATTTACATTTGAAATATTGTTATCTTCACATACGGTGTACTAGCGTCTGCATTTGACTTCATACGCGTAAGAACGAAAGCTTGGGTTAGTTATACCTACATTTTCTATTTTTATTTCATCATCATCATCATATCAGCCGATGGACGTCAACTGCAGGACATAGGCCTTTTGTAGGGACTTCCAAACATCACGATACTGAGCCGCCTGCATCCAGCGAATCCCTGCGACTCGCTTGATGTCGTCAGTCCACCTGGTGGGGGGTCGACCAACACTGCGCTTACTAGTGCGGGGTCGCCATTCCAGCACTTTGGGACCTCAACGTCCATCGGCTCTTCGAACTATGAGCCGCGCCCATTGTCTCTTCAGCTTCGCGACTCGTTGAGCTATGTCGGTGACTGGTTCTTTTGCGGATCTCCTCATATCTGATTCGATCACGCAGAGATACTGCTAACATTTTTATGAGGCCCATAGTTAGCGACCAAGTCTTTCAATCATTTTTATTTATCTATACTAATATTATAAAGCTGAAGAGCCTCAAAGTTGTATATTCAGACCACATACGGACTGTGGACTGTTAACCTGTTAATAACGGCCTCCGTGGCGCAGTAACGGAGGTCCTGGGTTCGATTCCTACGCAAGGATCACTGACAATCTGTCAGGGTGTAAGTTAGGTATGAGCTGTTGCCATGATAAAAATTCTTAATTAATGTTGCCAGCTGATGAAAAAATGCTAAGTCAAATGGACTATCCGGATTAGATTGACTATATACCTACTTAATATTTCGCATTTAATTTACATAATTCTACAAAATGCAATAATAGTAGCATAAGTAGCTAGGTTATTTTAAGAGCGCGCAGCGCGTCGGTACGATATGGATAAAATTCGAAGCGCGAACGAGACGCCGAATTATGACTTTCACGTGAGTGAAAAGCACGGAGCGATTGACGCGCGACGCAAACTTTACGACGTGAGCGCCAAAACCATTTTTACCTAATTGCAAGTAAATTAAACAACATAACGAAAAACAAAATTGCCATGTTCAAGATATATACCTAATTTTCTATACAAAACAAAAATTTAAGAAAATAAGTTTGCTTCTCCTGAGATTGAAAGCAAAATGTGAGTAAAACATGTATTTTTCAAAAAAATAAACTATCGAGAAAAGTTTTACAAATTGTGTATTTTGTATAGTCATAACGAAGCTAACACTTTGAAATATCATTTACCCAAATATCAGGCTCCTAACTTTTCCAGAACCTGAGATCCAGAACCATTTGTAACCACCAAATTACATATTGCACACTCTTAAGACGGTGTTGAGTTTTTTTAACACTAAATTACATATAAGTAATAAATATTTTTTGAAAACTGACTTACATTTACATACTTAATGGTAATAGTTCCTGAGCGAATCTAAAAATACAGATATCTATTTTCGTTACAAAATGAATTTTAATTAACCGAATCGAGAATAATAAATATTTAGATACATTATTAATACTCGAATGGAGATAAAAATACATATAAAAATAATTATCATTGATCTATATTATTGGCATTCTATTTTAGTTTTTGTTTTTAGTAATGTATTATAATATATGAAATCAAGAATATGAGCTTAATATTATTTTTGACCTCGCTTATGCTGACCATTTGAGCATTTTATTTTAAATAATAAATTATTAAGCTCGTCAATCCGTTTTGCAGCAGAATGGTGGTATATCCTTAATCTGATAAGTTAATATTAAATTAGTTTCAACTAGGCTTAGTTTACAAGCACTTTTGAAAAGTCAAGTTATGTTACGATTTATTAGTGGTAATTAAATTCGAAAACTTAAAATTTAAAAAAAAATACAAATTCTCGTAATTTGTAATTTTTTTTAATAAAGAATATTTACCAATATTCTCATTCCCTACTCCTAAAACAGTCATTCCCAACTAGTCGGAAAAGACTGTGTTAGGAGTGGGTACGACAATAGACCAACGGGGCGGCGATCGAACCACCACCCCTCGGTGATGAGTCCGACCGCTCTTACCGTTGAGCTATTGAGGCTTTAATTATTATTAAAGTTACAAAATTTTGAATTTTATAAGGTAGTCTAAAAACGAGTATATTTACTTAAGGATTTTTCTATCTTGACGCACTTTCAAAAATATATAGAAAAAAAACATATAAAACTGCACTAAATATTTTATTTTCTCGCAATCGTACTGAAAAGAAGTGTGAGAAAGCTATATGTGGCAAATTCATTCGTAGCACTCCCAATGGTCCGCGCAGGCCGGGGGGGCGTGTAGCGATGAATGAAAAACCCACGACTGATGCACCTCACTTCGCACGCACGATTTCACACCCACTCAGTCCTTCCCCCCCCCCTGTCGCCCGCATATCATGGGAGTGAGAACTTGCCTTTATTTAGGCTCTCGCCTAAGGGCTTGGGACTGAAAATAGTACAAGTCAGTACAAGTATTTTTCGGGTCATTTTAGCAACAATCTACTTATTGATTGCCTCTATATATCCTTTCAACATGCCTTAAATTTGCCTATCCGTGTTGGGCCAGCATGATGGACTACCATAGCTAGCCTTAAGCCCTCTGTGAAAGGAGACTCGTGCTCAACAGTGAGCTGAATATGGCTTGTTGATGGCACAAAACATAAACTTTTTTTTTTTTGTTCTGTTGAAAAAAAAAAAAAAAAGTTTATAATTATAAACTAACTCATAAATTAAGTACTTAAATGCCTATTTCTCATAAAAAAAAAGTAGAAACCAAGAAAAAAAATTCAAAATCTAGCATAGGAACCAGTTTAATTATTTAGTATTTACTTAATTTATAGCTAGGTATTATTTTTATATTATCTTGAAATACCGAATAATCTGGCTTCATTACTTATGTACATATAACAAGTTTTTGAAATCCTGACAAGATTTGCTACAGTCAATCTGTATATAATTCAGGTATTCTACACAATACCTAGAGCCGTGATAGCTCAGTGGATATGACCTCTGCCACCGATTCCGGAGGGTGTGGGTTCGAATCCGGTCCGGGGCATGCACCTCCAACTTTTCAGTTGTTTGCACTTCGTAGGATGTGTTTCTTGCATGCATGTAGACCTCCCTAGCGCAGTGGTATGGTAGATTTACAAGATGGAGGTCCTGTGTTGGGATCCCCGGGTGGGTCAATTGAGCAAGCAATCAATAAGCTGTCGGCGACAAACGGAAAATTAAGCCTCTTGTAGTAAGAAGTTCCAGTATTTTACATATTTTCTGGACTACCTAGGTATTTTATTAATAGCCCAGGTATTGTGTTCTTTCGTTATAAACTCATTCGGCTCACTGCTGAGCTCGAGTCTCCTCTCAGAATGAGAGGGGTTAGGCCAATAGTCTACCACGCTGGCCCAATGCGGATTGGCAGACTTCACACACGAAGAGATTAAGAAAATTCTCTGGTATGCAGGTTTCCTCACAATGTTTTTCCTTCACCGATTGAGACACGTGATATTTAATTTCTTAAAATGCACACAACTGAAACATTGGAGATTTCGGTCTGGATTCGAACCCACACCCTCCGTAATTGGAGTGGGCTATAACGGCTCATATTGACTAGATATTGTATAGAAAATCAGATTACACATTATGACAATAACATTCACAACTAGTTTTAAGAATTTATAGTTATATACAGTTAAATTTTGAATACATTAGATTATATTCTTTAATCCTGATTCATAATGAAAGCAGTTGAGAAAAATTACCATACTAAATTTATTATTTTTTGGTTTCAATTTTTTTTTCAACATAGCTGTTTCTGTCTCCGATCATGTTAAGCCCCAACTGGTTTTTTTTGAGTTATTCAAAAATAATGAATGACTACCAAATGATGAATTATATTGTAATTTTGACATATGTTTTCTAAGTGTTGCTATTTAATCAGTTACAACTAGCATAATGGACAAGTGGGGCTATCCATGGCGTGCATAAGGTTGTCGATCACTGTATGCACTAGTAACAAAATTAAGTAAACTGGAAAAATCTGTATTTAATAACAAAGACAACTCTTAGGGTATGCAATACTTTATGCATGTATGCAGTGCACGCCACTGGGGCTACTTACTTGTTCCAACAAGCCTACTGCTTCAGGTCATGAATTCCCGGGTTCCAGTATTGGGTCAGGTTATGAAATATTGATTTTTTTTTATGGAATACTCAATAACAGTCCAGATTTGGGAAAGCGATGGTGTTACCACACAGTGAGTCAGAGAGCATATTGGGCCATCTGCCTCGTGGCACTAACATTTGACTGAGAGATCTTGTGTAGAGAAATAGGCAAATTTCAATAAATTACGGTGCAACCAGAAATACCGCTCCCTTTCATTGTGTTGGAATGAAAGAGATGGGAATGGGACAACTCCACTGCCAATGGATGGATATTTTGTCTATTTCTCATCACTCAGTCCCATGTTAGCACCACTGTTCATTATTATTAAGATATGGCAATATTACCCCACCAGAGTACATTAGAGCACCATAGAGTCACTCACAGCTGTATGGTACTTACCAGAATTTTATAAAAAAAAAATCACCCTGGGCTTCTTCACATCAGGCTTCACTCGCAAACATAGGAATTAGGATGCAATTTTTTAATCCGGGAATAGTGAAAATGTGAATAAAGGAAGCGTGAATAAGGAGCTTTTACTGTAGGTACTAATATTATAAAGAGGTAAAGTTTGTATGGGGTTATCTCTGAATCTACTGAACCAATTTTGAAAATCTTTTTACCACTAGAAACCCACATTAGTTGTGAGCGGTTGGACTCGCCAAGGGGTGGTGGTCCGATCTTCGCCCATCGGAGATGAGTCCAAGCCCTCTTACCGTTGAGCTATTCAGGCTATTCGGTTTTGGCAAGGCCTCATACCATGAGTACACACAGTGAAGTCAGAACTAATTTACTAAAGTAATATTTAACTATATCCTAAAGTAAAAGTATTTTTATGTGCAAGAATTCAATTGAATTTTTTGATTGAATTGAACTCTTGCTCGAAGTATTTCTTCTTGTTCTAAAACCTACATGACCAATTTTCTGGGACTCAATCTAAGAAATTTACCTATCAGCTATTCTAATATAATCAGTAGCGTGCACAAGGCTTTCAACTAGGGTAAGCACCATACATACAAATTGTAGAAAATGGATTTCCTTCTACAATACAGGTTCGCAATGAGCCCTCTGGGTAGAGAGTGTGTTATTGCATCTATGAGGTGTATCTAGGTTTTATAATTAAAACATCAAGCAGCAGTAATTTTTGTTTTTGTCTTTTCTTAATCTTAATTGGCTGTTTCAATGAATGTATGTTTTTATAATCTATTCATAGGTTAATTAAGTTTAAAGATCTAATTTTAATTTTTATTTAATAAAAATTATAAAGGTAAACTTTTAGTTTTATCTCTAAGCAAGTTACAGTTAATTTTACTAGAACATACTTTAATAATAATTTATATGTTACATGTTCTATTATAGGAATAGAAATATGATATAGTAATTTACTCTGTAAGAACCTAAAGATTTTTTTTATTGAGTGTGATTATATTTATATTCTCAAACTATAATAATATAATGTTTTATTACAATGATATTATAACAAAATGTTAGATAACTGTAAAAAAAAAAACAAGGAAATAGTTGAGGCAATGGAAAGGTCATTTTGGTTAAAGTCCATGATTCATATTGGAAAAAAAAAAGTTGTACACAACACATAGTGTCTTATTTAGTCTGTTCTACTCATCATTGACAGTGGCATAGTCTAGAAAAAAAAATGTTTACTACCTGTCTATGTACTTATTATTAGGTATGCATTTTTTTAGATCGCTCGAGACAGACGTAGCTTTAGTAGGCCTAAAATAGAAGTAATAATTAAAAAGAATACTCACGGGAAATATAGGAACGTTTGTAAATCCACATTCGCACATCCAATACACAAACCAAACAGCGAAACACAAAAAAAAAACGAAGAAAATTCTACTATTAACTTTCACAAAAGGAATGCACTAGACACAACTTAGAAAAACAAAATATATATTTCACTATAGTTACACTGTTCAAACATCGGAACATAGCATGTCATCACCACGTAGGGGCTGCTAACCCATATTTCAACTTTAAATTACACTGTAGTCTGTAATGAATGGAATTATAACTAATTTACTGCGTGCCCGACGTCCGTTCGCTACGACAAAAATATTATAAAACGATTTTCGAAAGCGCTTATTAGACACCGAGACGTTGGTCTTTCGAAAATGTACAATATACAATGACGCGGTAAATAGGAAAATCGATAAAGCCGCCGCCGCCGGATCGAAACTAGAATAATAATTTATCAAAAAATGTAATAAAAACGACATTATTTTCGTGACGGATACGTTCTGTCAGAATTTTCTACGCGACAACCCGACCTATTTATATACGAACTCTTTCGACGACACGATTAGAGTTAAAAGGGGACGTCTAAAATCCGCCGGTTAGGCATTTTTATGCCAAGGGATAAGCGACGTTATCGACTTTCGTTTAAAGCGGAAAAAAAAATGCAAACCGAACAACAATTTTGTTTTTGTTACAACTGGATGGGGTAATGCGAATTGGAAAATTCCAAATGGTGGGCCGAGCGCGCGGCACCCTTGGACGAACGCGTCGAGAAACTGTTTTCGAAACCATTTGGTGCGACGTCATTTTTGGCGTATTTTGAGTTGGTACGGACGGGAAAACTCGAAACCGTTCGGATGCGCGAAAGAGACGGCCGCGCGTCTATGACAAAGAAATGTAGACTCTAAACGTTGTAATAGTTCATACTTTACCGTTCAAAATTCCTATCTAAGATGCGAAGAAATCTACTGAAGCCGTACTATTTCGAAGTTTTTTTTTCTATATTACGTGTATCTATGAGGAGAGAACGGCTGGGCCTGTTTTTCTATGTAATTATGCGCTTGTGTGTGTGACTTCCCGTACGTATAAGTAGTTTATCGTTTTCGTTACGTATGTGTTTGTGCATATTACACAAAAAATGTATAGTCACTGGCTCATTCAATCAATAACTTATTTTTATAATTTCAAATATTTTTCCATTATGTCACGTTTACTTATGAAAGTTCTCAAACTGGCCTATGTAGGTACAGTTAAGTTAACTGCGTTCTAAACAAGTAGGTAAGCAAGTACTTACCTACCTACATAATTGCGTTGTTTAAAGTAAAATGTTTTAAAAACGTACACAACCAACTCTTTAATGTATGTCAAATGAAGCGTATCTAATAAAACACATATTGAAATGCAGTTACATTTTGTGTTTTTTGCTTAATAGTCATTTTTTGTACTGATAGAAATGTGTATTTTCTAAGTGGGCATGAATAAATGTATATAAGTATACCTACCTACCTAATCTTTATATTTATCCTACTGTACGTGTGTTCGTAAGCTTGTTCACCCTATACGGCTGGACCGATTTGGATCAAATTTGGCACGGAGATAGATTAAAGTGCGCAACAGCACTTAAGTAATCAACTTTTATCCGATATTAATTCATGAAAACCCAATATAAGCGCTAGAAACGGAATACGTAACAACGAAAACGGAATACGAAACAAGTTTAAAAATCATACGAGGTTCTTAATCAAGAGCTTGTTTATGTAGCTATTATGGGTCTCTGGATGTTTTAAAAATAGAATTGAACCTAGTAGAAAGCGTCATGCATGATTGAGTTTACATGAAAAATCTTTTGATTTTTACGACGAAAATACGACGTATATAATCAAAGGAAAAATCAGTATACCTTCCTACCTTTCTAAAAACCCTACGTCTGGCGAAAAACAAAATCAAGGTAAGTAGAACAAGTCGGGATAGTTAACTATAACATAATGAGTCATGACAGATTTGAATGAAATTCGGCACGGAGATCCGTTCCCATGGAAATACGGGGCTAAATACGACCTGCGTTACTCGGTGAAGATGTTGCTTTTTAATGGTGAAAGATTTTGGGTTAAATCGTAACAAACAAACAATAACTGATAAATTAAAAAAGTACCTATTGGAAAAAAAAATAAAAATATGCACTGATACTTACCTCTTACCATAGATAATTTTATATTGTTCGTTGCCTCCCACTAAAATTTGTGGCCACTTGGATTTGAATTTTGTCTTAGTAAATAACTAGGTAGGTAGGTACTTATCAAGTCCTTTTATTTGATACCCATATTGAGGAAGTTGTGAAAAAATATGTAAACGTTTTTGTGCCTGTGACCTTGGGCCGATTTTCATCAATCAGCTAAGAGCAATTCCCCTTTCAAACAAAAACCTAATCAAAATCGGTTCATTCGTTCTAAAGCCACAGGCAAAATAAAAATTTGTGCAATGTTTTAAACCTTTAAACTACAGCCTTTCTGGATGAGTACTGTTTACCAATAAAGAAATTAGAAATTAAGGTAGAAAACGGATGTCATTTCCTAACTTATTTATCTGTAATTATGTATGGTTTGTTTATAAAATGTTATTAAAAATATATTAACCATATCTAATTGTTCTAAGCTTATTAATCTAATTTATTTTCATTAATTTAAGAACAAGTTCGTCGTCATCAACCCATATTCGGCTCACTGCTGAGCTCGAGTCTCCTCTCAGAATGAGAGGGATAAGGCCAATAGTCCACCACGCTGGCCCAATGCGGGTTGGCAGACTTCACACACGCAGAGAATTAAGATAATTCTCTGGTATGCAGGTTTCCTCACGATGTTTTACCCTCACCGTGAGACACGTGATATTTAATTTCTTAAAATGCACACAACTGAAAAGTTGGAGGTGCATGCCCCGGACCGGATTCGAACCCACACCCTCCAGAATCGGAGGCAGAAGTTATATCCACTGGGCTATCACGGCTCTTAAGAACAAGTTTATTGTAATTATTATTAAGTGTGAAATGACTAGTGATTTATACCGTCATTTTTAATTTGTTTGATGGTAAACAGTACTCATCAAGAAAGGCTGTCGTATAGACGAATTTATTTATGTCGATGTATTTATTTGGTCTGAGATTTTATAGGAAACAGCGTACTTTATTTGTTACTCCGTAGTCTACAGTATAAACTCATATTATAGGTACGAGTAACTTCAAGTGATTTTCAAACTACTATACTATAGTTACTCGGTAAGTAACACAACAAGTTTTTATACGCCTTTTTTCCGAGGTCGATTTCAAAACCTATCTTGAGAACTAGGCTTCTAACACTGGTCTAGTATTTTTCCAAGTTCCCACCTTTCTCTTAAGTTTACAACTTTCGAAATTGAACTCTATTTTTATGAAAAGTAAAGTTCTAAATGCTTTTTATTTTCTATCATGTAACAAATGAACTTTTCTTGTCGTGTTCGATGCTTTTTTTAATAATCACACAAAGAAAAGCGTAGACAGAGAAAGAAAAGACAACATATTTTGTTTTATTTTCGTTCCCTTCGGAAGTGGCAAAGATCGCTAGTGAAACAGCCTATCCAATTTTGAATTTTAAGTAGTAGTTAGTAGACGGTAGTAGGATGATTTTGGCTAAATATCTATTTTAACAATTCAGTGATAACTGGTATTTGAATTTTAAATAAATCGAAACTTGGAAACCGGAATTCCTCATGATAACTTTGTGTAACTATCTAACACTATTCAAAGCAATGTTGTAAAAAATCAAAAATAGACAGAGCCGAGACATAAAGTTAATTAGTAATTAGTTTTATCTCTCAAGTTTCCTTCGGAAGTGGCAAAGATCGCTAGTGAAACAGCCTATCCAATTTTGAATTTTAAGTAGACGGTAGTATGATGATTTTGCCTAAATATCTATGTTAAAAATTCACTGATAACTGGTATTTTTTTTTATTGAGAAAGAACACAATATGGAACTTAAGCTAACTTATCCTAATAACTATACAAATCATGCCCACGTGGAATGGTGGCAAGAATACTGGCTGCATTTCCGCGCTGGAGCCAGGTTGATCATTTGCGCAAACAATGAGCCAGCCCTTCTGTCACCAGTCGAGGCAACTAGCCGCGGTGAAATTATTCGGTAAATTTTTTTGGCATTGCGACTCCATGGCCCAAGGGTCTCCACAGCAAAAGGTACAAATATGTAACTCTCTGTCAGAGAGGCATACTTGAGCCACTTATCGGTTTCAGCTTTTTCTGCTGCGGCTCCCGGTTTTGATTCTGTCTCCCTGATATGACACGGTGCTAATGTGTCGACGCATGTCGCGTCCCACATTAGGGCCCGCCCCATTTCCCAGGGAACCAGCGTCAATCCATCAGGTCTCTTGCCATCATCCCGACTGATTCCTGACGGCTCGATTAGGGCAGGAATATTTATGGTGGCCCTTTTTATTATATCATTAAGAGAGCCATGCTTAAATAGCCTACTGATATTTGAATTTTAAATAAATCGAAACTTGGATACCGGAATTCCTCATAATAAGTTTGTGTAACTACCTATTCAAAGTAATGTTGTAAAAAATCAAAAATAGACAGAGCCGAGACATAAAGTTAATAAGTAATTAATTTTATCTCTCAGGATCCAACTTTTTATGAATTTTATGTTTTTATTTGCAAGTCAACGTTTTTCGTTTTATACGACATTTTAATTAAACATAATATATAAAAATCAGAATCTAATTTATTTAAAAACATTCGTTCCTAATCTGAGTCTATTTTTGTATAGCATTTTGAATTTCTAAACGTTATTAAAACTAGTTCCTCAAAACCAAAAATACGAGATTTGAAACCGAATCAAGGTACAGTCATACACATAATAAGATAAAGATAAATATACTTTATTTGCACACCACAAAGACAAAAACAAGTGAAATAAAAAACAAATTAAGAAGAGATCAGCATACAAAAGGCGGCCTTATCGCTAAGTAGCGATTTCTTCCAGGCAACCTTCGGTTTAGGAAAACTTAAGGACATCAGCAGGTGGCGTAAAACAAAAATAACCATAGTATTAGTAATACACATACATACAAATAATTTACATCCTAATACATAAACAATATTACACAAATACCTACAATAATGAATAAAATACATATCAAAATATACTAATAAATACCTTATATTGAAAAGAAATAATATATACAGATCGTCTTTACTGCACCAGATAATGAGTCTTTACGGCATTTTTAAAAATGACCAGTGTCTTTGATTGCCGTATGTTTAAAGGGAGGGAGGGATAATGACATACTTGTTTTTTTTAATTAAAACTGACTACGTCTTTTATGGAATAAACCAAAACCATTAAAGTACCTGCTCCAAGCATATGTGTTAAACGACCTGGTATATTTTTATACATAATTAGGTATATGTATATTTTTACAATGGCGTGCACATGGTTTTCAACTAGGGTAGGCACTATTCGTACAAATAGTACAAATATGGTCCTCCAATTCAAGTTGGTTGGTAACGAGTCCTCAGGGTAGGCGGTTTATTTTTGCATATATGAAGTGCAATTCACTGATGTAGTGACTAGGAACACCCGTGACTTCGTCGCTTGAAAATCCATTTTAGAACGTTCAAGGGGAATATTATATCCTTCATACATGATTTTTTAGTAACTTTCATTGTCTATACGGCGTACGCAACGGAAGCTTTCAAATAAACATTTTCTTCTCAATTTGGCCACATTTTTATTCGATACTCCGTGGTTTTACAATAGCCTATAGCATTTTTCTATGACTAACCAACATAAAAATATCTTTTCAGTAGTTTCTGAGATTAGCGCGTTCAACCAACTCTTCAGCTTTATAATATCAGTAGGTATAGATAATAGTAATAGAAGTAGGTATATAGATTAAATTATGTTTTAGATGCAAAATTTCGAAGATAATTTTTTGATAGTAATTATCGTAGTCTACTGTACAATTCAAATTATTTTGCTTCTGACCTTCTTATTGAATATGTTTTTGAGTAATTCGATTCCGCTTGATTCTATTAATAGCTTCCAACAGGTATACTAAAAATACAAAATGGATACATAAAATAGTAATGTAACCAAGTGTCGCTTTGAAAAGTTTGTTATATTTATAGATCAGACATTTTCAATATTTATGACTACCTGTGTGGTAATGCAAAATCTGGGGTGACCATTATTTTCTTCTTTTACGTACTCATTAATTATCATGGTGATTAATTATTATTATTAACAGCTGGACATATAAGTACCTAATAAAAAGGGCATAATAAAAAGGGCTCTTGCCACCATAAATATTCCTGCGCTAATCGAGCCGTTAGGAATCAGTCGGGATGATGGTAAGAGACCTGATGGATTGACGCTGGTTCCCTGGGAAATGGGGCGGGCCCTAATGTGGGACGCTACATGCGTCGACACATTAGCACCGTGTCATATCAGGGAGACAGAATCAAGACCGGGAGCCGCAGCAGAAAAAGCTGAAACCGGTAAGTGGCTCAAATATGCCTCTCTGACAGAGAGTTACATATTTGTACCTTTTGCCGTGGATACCCTTGGGCCATGGAGTCGCAGTGCCAAAAAAATTTTCCGTACTATTTCACCGCGGCTTGTTGCCTCGACTGGTGACAGAAGGGCTGGCTCATTTTTTGCGCAAAGGATCAGCCTGGCTCCAGCGCGGAAATGCAGCCAGTATTCTTGCCACCATTCCACGTGGGCATGATTTGTATAGTTATTAGGATAAGTTAGCTTAAGTTCCTTATTGTATTCTTTCTCAATAAAAAAAAAAAAGTACCTAATTGTTTTGTAATTTCGAAGCCATTCGGAACCACGAATGTGTTTGAATTTAAATTTATCATCATCATTATCAACCCATATTCGGCTCACTGCTGAGCTCGAGTCTCCTTTCAGAATGAGTGGGGTTAGGCCAAGTTGCAAGCTTCAACCACTAAGTGGTTGGTGTGGGTGGGTTTCAAAATAAGTTTTATATTGGGCCGTTTTGGGGAGATCTAGACAGAGTGAGTGCAAATTTTGAAGAGATCTCTTCCAAATCAACCCATATGTTTATGGATTACTTTGCTACAAACAAACAAACAGCAATACTATTTTCAAAAATGAGGACTTGTCCTAATTTCTCCAAAAATAGTAGGTAACCTACAAATCTCAAAATACAAAACTACTTTTTTGACCTTCAAACGTTTTTTGACTATTAAAAATTTGACATCGATTCTATTTTTGGATTTTATTTATATTTGGCTCCGATAATCGAGTCTAGCCGTCACGAGGAGGCCAAATACCCCGCCATTTGCATTTCAAAATTTTTAGATTGTATAATCTATTGAATGGAATGCCAAATCTAATGCTAGCTAGTAGGTAAGTATATATCATGATGGACTAACTAACATACCTACTCCAATGATGTTAAATACTGTTAGATGTGTTACTAAATCATGAAAAATGAGGCGCTCAAAAGAGGAAATTTCCACATCTCAATGTTAGTTGTGGTTTGTGGTCAACAACGAACGTTATTTATACAAATAATACCTACAATGTCGAGTTGTGTGTTTAGGAAGTGTAAAAACTTACATAAATAAATAGGTATTGGAATTAAAGACAAAATTGTGCATGTGTGCGCTCAGTTTTGTAGCTTATTCGGATCACTTTTTGCGGTGATTTTGTAGGGAGGTATAAAATTATCATTGCCCTACACAGTTAATTATTAACCGACTTCAAAAAAAGGAGGAGGTTCTCAAAATCGCGTATGTTTTTTGTTAACTTCGTCATTCTTAACCAAATTCGAAAATTCTGTTTTTATTTGAGTAAGTAGCAGCGGCGAAGAGTTCATGCAGGCCGATTCCCGTCGGGTTACCTCTAAATATCCATGCATATTCATTGTTGTACTGTATCTATACGGTTTCTCATTTGTTTTGATATATGAGAAATCGTAGTTTGTATCACACTATATGAATTTCCTCTTCTTTTGGGACGGCTTACCTTTATCTAAACTCCATTCTTCGCCACTGGTAAGTAGGTATAGTACTCCTACTTAATTTTCATGAAAATCGGTTTCTGTAATTTTGTGTTAAATGAAAATAACGAAATTGCCCGTACTGTGGCGCTTTCGTTACTTATGACACACTAAAAACAGAAAAATAAAATCTTTTTAATCAAAAAATTCAACCGACTTGAGAATTACAAAAATAAACTAAAAAGCAATAAATAACATCGTATGTGCTACCTTCTTTCTTTCACAATTCAAGCTGTTTACATCATGAAATATTATAATTTTCAGACAGTTGTTCTTGTCGTGGTTCTTTCAAAAAAGGCTTTAATTAATACGCCACAGGCTTGGCACCGCCTTCAAAGCGATCAGAAGGTAGCATATACGATGTCATTTTTCGCTTTTTAGTTTATTTTTGTGATTTTAAGGTCGGTTGATTTTTTTTGTTAAAAAGATTTATATGACTGAAAGTTTGTCAGTTGTTGCTACCATAGCTAAGTAAACCCTAACAGCTGAGTGGACAACGATATTATAATATATTAGACTAGCTGACGCCGCGCGGTATTACCCGCGTGGTTCCCGTTCCCGTAAGAATACAGAGATAATATATTATAGCACGTAGCCTTCCTCAATAAATCGGCTATCTAACACAGAAATTTTTCAAATCGGACCAGTAGTTCCTGAGATTAGTTCAATCAAACAAACAAACAAACTATTCAGTTTTACAATATTAGCATAGATATGTTAGCTTACAAAATCACCGCAAAAATTTATCCGAAATTAGCAACTCCACACAGCGCACACATGCATAATTTCATGTACTTAATCGTTTTTAAACTTCCTGAACATGTAACTCGACATTTTAGACAATATTTAGGTATTATTTGCTTAAATAACTTTCGTTGATTACTATACGACTAAATGAAATTAAGACAATTAGTAACTTTTTTTCGCCCCAGTTTCGATGCGTTCAGTGATAAGATCAAATAAGTACTTAGTTGGTACCTACAGGCTAATCGGTCGAGTGTTATATGCCGTTTATAATAATAATGAATAATACATACCTATTTTTTATTTTCCTTATGCATACTTACCTCATTACATACAAAATTATGGAGTTTTAAATTTTTAAATATGGGTAAAATCAATGATAATTTTATACTATAGAGATCGGTTACGTCCCTACAAAATCACCGCAAAGAGTGATCCGAATAATAGGCTACAAAACTGAGCGCACACATGCACAATTTTGTTTTTAATTCCATTATATATTTATGTATATATATAGTTTTTACACTTCCTGAACACACAACTCGACATTGTAGACGATATTTAGGTATTATTTGCATAAATAACGTTCGTTGTTGTCCACAACTAACATTGAGATGTGGAAATTTCCTCATTTGAGCGCCTCATTTTTTATGACCTAGTAACACATCTAACAGTGTTTAACGTCACTGGGTAAAATTACAAAGTTTACTGAAAAGTTTAATATGTAATATTTTTGAATAGAAAATCGCCATATCTTACAATGTATTTTTAATAATATATTCTGAAATACAAAAACTGCTTAGTCTTAAAATAAAAGTTCAATTTCAAATTTTCTCTAAAATAAAACCTTTAATCTGAAATTACAGGCCGTAGCGTAGTCCATAGATAATTTAAAAAAGTAAGTACCTAAGATGCTCGTCTGAGCGTTCTATAAAAAAAATAAAAAAAGGTTAAGGCCGGGTCGGGTACCGCGGGGGGAGGGCACGGTCTACTTCAAACTAGTGATGTGCTGAGCTGTCGATAGTTAAGATGTCTTAAAGACATCCGTTAATGACTCTCCTAATAATCGATGCACAGCACAGTCAAAGAGAGTCACAAAAGGAAGTCGGTTAAAAAATCAAATTGTATGAATGTTTATAATTAATATGGTTAAAACTAATTCTTTAAAGCCGTACATTACAACATCGTTCATAATATACTAGTATATTAATTTTAATAAAGTTGACGAGGTTTTTATTTGAACGCTCTAATCTCTGGAAAATTCATAGAAACAATTAAATCGACTTAATTATCCACTTACATCAATCGGAGAGTGATATCTTGCATAATTATTATTATACTGGCGACCCACCCCTGATTCGCATGGGTGCTGTGTACATACTAATCTATATCTATATTCTATACACTTATAATTAAACATAATTCTGAAATTCTGTATGAGGGCACTACATAATCGATACTGAAGCCATAAATATGATTTTTTTGTCTGTCTGTCTGTCTGTCCGGGCATCACGCTGAAACTACAGAATTAACTTAAATGAAACCATAATACGTAGAAGGTATAGGATACTTTTAGTCGCAAAAATTAAATCACAAGGAGGTGGAACAGGGGTTGAAAGTTTGTATGGAAACTCCTTAATTTTTCAAGTTACAATAGTTACTTCCTGAACACACAACTCGACATTTGTATTATTTGTTTAACTTTCGTTGTTTATTATGCGGCTAAGAATAAAATTAAGACAGTTAGCTGCTTTTGTTCGCCTCAGTTTCGACGTTCTAGTGACAAATCTATACTATAAAATCTTTGATCACCCTGCATTAAAGCAACGTGGTGTGTCTAAACACCATATGTGACCATATTCTCTCTCCTGTAAGGATGGAGGCCTGTAATGGGCCGTTAAAATAGGCTGATAACAATGATAATTTTATAGAATAGATAGGTTATGTGCCTACAAAATCACTGCAAAAAGTGATCCGAATTTGAAACTCCACTAAGCGCACACATGCACTTTTTGTCTTTAATTCCATTATATGTTTATGTATATTTATTATATAGACTTCCTGAACACACAAATCGACATTGTAGATAATATTTAGCTATTATTTGTTTAAATGACGTTCGTTGTTTATAAGCGACTAAATGAAATTAAGACAATTATACACATTTGTCCTCCTCAGTTATGATGCGCTGGTGCCCTATCTCTAATATAAAATATCATTGGCCGTTAATGATAAATAGGTAATGAATATTAATTAAGAATGATTTATTTTGGTTATAATATATCGATATTGTATATTTTCTTGCCAGTCGAACTAGGAGTACATCACTTCATCCAACGCCATTTCAAAAATCGATTACGCGGCGCGTGTGTGGATGGTTTTGAATTTCGAACTTCTATCTATAAAATCATAATAATAATAAAACTCATTCAATTTTCAACCTTATTTGTTACATGTTAAAGTTTATTATTGTATGGATATAACGTTTTATATCGAAAAACATAATTATATTTGCAACTGATTTTGAGTTCTATGACTTTGTAGTAAAGTTGAAATTTCCATGTTTTTAAGTTTTATATACACGAGTGAGTAATCAAAAAACATAAATTTGGTCTAATGAGGTTTGAATTTTGTTGCTATTGTAATAAGGTATAAATTAGCTTGCTTTTCTAAACTGTTTTGAATGTGTGAGTAAATACGTCACATTGGGGTGGAAACACTAAAAAAATTATAAAAGTCGAGTAAAATAAAGATTTTCATTTTATAGAGATTGCGTTTTTTACTGTAAGCAATTTCTGAAGGGATTTATTTATAAGCTATAGTGACCTGCGGTTTCACCTGCGTACGACCCTCGTAAAGCCTCAGAAGCTTAGCGGTGAACGGGCCGGAACAACAGAGGTCGTGGGTTCGATCCCGTCCACTGTTGTACATTTAACCTATTCGACTAATTGTAGAGGAACTGAAATATTGGTAACTAGACCAAGTTCGTTGCTGACACTCCCATGATATGCGGGCGACGGGGGGAAAGACTGCGCGGGTGTGAAATAATGCGGGGAAGTGAGGTGCATCAGTCGTGGGTTTTCATTCATCGCTACACGACCCCCGGCCCGCGCGGACCATCGGAGTGTTACAAACGAGCCAAGCTATAGCAAACGCCCTCGTGGTCAAGGATATTTTCTATTTTCGCGTCAAACCTAAGGCTAACAAGGGTCCTTAATTACGATAATTTTATTTAGTCGCATAGTAAAATGGGAAATTATTTAAACAAATAATAACTAAATATTGTCTAGAATGTTGAGTTGTGTGTTCAGGCACTGATCATATCTTTTTTTTTATTATTATTCTTTACAAGTTAGCTCTTGATTATAATCTCTCCTGATGGTAAGTGATGATGCAATCTAAGATGGAAGCGGGCTAAGCCTGTTAGGAGGAGGAGGATGAAAATTCACACCCCTATCGGTTTTTTCACGACATCGTGGGCCGATTGAAGTTTTCTTAATTGGTCCAGGTCTGGCTGGTGGGAGACTTCGGCCGTGGCTACTTACCACCCTACCGACAAAGACGTACCGCCAAGCGATTTAGCGTTCCGGTTGGATGTCGTGTAGAAACTGATAGGGGTGTGGATTTTCATCCTCCTCCTAACAAGGTAGCCCGCTTCCATCTTAGACTGCATCATCACTTACCATCAGGTGAGATTGTAATCAAAGACTAACTTGTAAAGAATTAAAAAAAAGGCACTCATCATATCAGCCGATGGACGTCCACTGCAGGACATAGGCCTTTTGTAGGGACTTCCAAACATCACGATACTGAGCCGCCTGCATCCAGCGAATCCCTGCGACTCGCTTGATGTCGTCAGTCCACCTTGTGGGGGGTCGGCCAACACTGCGCTTACTAGTGCAGGGTCGCCATTCCAGCACTTTGGGACCCTAACGTCCATCGGCTCTTCGAACTATGTGCCCCGCCCATTGCCACTTCAGCTTCGCGACTCGTTGAGCTATGTCGGTGACTGGTTCTTCTGCGGATCTCCTCATTTCTGATTCGATCACGCAGAGATACTCCTAACATAGCTCGTTCCATCGCCCGCTGTGACTCTGAGCCTTCTTACCAGGCCCATAGTTAGCCTCAGGAACTCAGGAAGTGTAAAAACTAGGGTGGTTATTTATTTTTCCGGATTTTTCAATTTTTTTTTATTTCTTGAATCAGTGTTTTTAATGCTTGTAGCTACTGTAATTAAGATTTTAAAGATCTGATTTTTGTTTGTTATACATTACGAATTAAATTACCAATGTACCTACTATAATACTATTTTTATAAATAATGTTTTAATTTGTTTTGTAAAAGAAGCTTGGTAGTGATACCTCTGCCTCCGATTTCGGAGGGTGTGGGTTCAAATCCGGTCTGGGGCATGCACCTCCAACTTTTCAGTTGTGTGCATTTTAAGATATTAAATATCACGTGTCTCAAACGGTGAAGGAAAACATCGTGAGGAAACCTGCATACCTGAGAATTTTTATTAATTCTCTGCGCGTGTGAAGTCTGCCAATCCGCATTGGGCCAGCGTGTTGGATTATTGGTCCGACCCCTCTCATTCTGAGAGGAGACTCGAGCTCAGCAGTGTTCCGAATATGGGTTGATAATGAATGATGATGATTTAGTACGGGGTAATTTTGTCTGGTCGGGGGGCTTCAGCCGTGGCTAGTTACCACCCTACCGGCAAAGACGTACCGCCAAGCGATTTAGCGTTCCGGTACGATGTCGTGTAGAAACCGAAAGAGGTGCGAATTTTCATTCTACTCCTAACAAGTTAGCCCATTTCCATCTTAGGTTGCATCATCACTTACCATCGGGTTAGATTGTAGTCAAGGGCTAACTTGTAAAGAATAAAAAATAATCTCTTTAGCCTGATCCGATTTTGAAAATTCTTTTACTACTAGAAAGCCACGTTATTTGCGAATGTCATAGGCTATTTTACCACAGTATTCTCATTATAACGGGAATTATACGGGTGAAACCGCGGGGCGGCGATAGGCTAGGTATTAAAAAAAACATGAATTACTCGTTCCGAGACGGTTATCGCCGTTTAAGTAAAAACTAACGTCAATATTTAACCCCGATATGGACGGTAAAGTTAAAAATAACCCGGCGATGCCCTTCCGTTCAGTTACCAGACACTTTTTTGGTTTCTTTAATTTAACAGAGTTAAAAATGGCGGAGTTTCTCAAACGTGGTTGATATAATTAATAGGCGAATTATAAATACGTTTTCGTGTATATGTTTTGCGTTTATAGTTATGCATCTGTTTTACCGACTGCAAAAAAGGAGGAGGTTCTCATAGCTTCGTCATTTACTAACCAATTTTGTATATATTTTTTTGTTTGGCCTTTTTTAGAGACTTCTAAACATCACGATCCTAAGCCGCCTGCATCCAGCGAATCCTTGCGACTCGCTTGATGTCGTCAGTCCACCTGGTGGGGGGTCGGCCAACACTGCGTTTACTAGTGCGGGGTCGCCATTCCAGCACTTTGGGACCCCAACGTCCATCGGCTCTTCGAACTATGTGCCCCGCCCATTGCCACTTCAGCTTCGCAACTCAGACCACCAGTGGGGGGGGGGGGGGTTTATTTTAAATAAAAATCCTTTTTATATTTACGAGTTACTTCTTCATTAGGAAGACATTCTCTTTCTTCGTTTTATTCCGTGGAATCGAACCTTGGACCTCGCTGTTTGCTAAACACATTCTGCAAAAGTGGGTACTGTATCAGGTACATACATCAAAAACGGTCCGAAGTTGTATCGATTCAAAAAATTTTTTCTTTCCACGCAGACGCGAAGATATAAATTTTTTTATAACCACTACCCGACCCCCTACCCGGGGGCCACCCCCTGCTCCTCCCCTGGGCCCGTCTGCGGCGGACTAAGGAATTTTCGAGAGGGTAGATTTTAAGAAAAACATGTATGTTAACTTTTTCATTTTCAAATCCTACTAATATCATAAACGCGAAAGTTTGTATGGATGTTTGGATATTTGTGACTCTTTAACGATTAAAGCGATTAAAGCGAACTAAAGCGATTTAGCTGAAATTTGGGATGGAAATAGATTTTACTCTGGATTAACACATAGGCTACTTTTTATTTCAGAAAAATCCATGGTATCCCGAGATTTGCGAAAACTGATGACTTTGATGATATGAATGTTTGTTACTCTTTCACGCCTCGACTACTTAACCGAATTAGCTAAAATTTGGTATTGAGATATATTATAGCATGGATTAACACATAGGCTACTTATCCCGGACAAATCCATGGTTCCTGACGGATTAGTGAAAAACTAAATTCCACGCGAAGTCTCGGGCGTCCTCTAGTCTATATTAAAAGAAAGACTAGTTAATTCCACTATTTATAACTTAAGAACGGCTGGACCGATTTGGTTAAAAATTGGTGGATGGCGATTTAGCGTTCCGGTGTACGTCGTCGATGTCGTGTAGAAACCGAAAGGGGTGTGGATTATCTTCCTACTCCTAACAAGTTAGCCTGCTTTCATATTAGATTACATCATCACTTACCATCAGGTGAGATTGTAGTCAAGGGCTAACTTGTAGAGAATAAAAGGAGACGGACATACCTCGCAGGCGTTCGTTAATAATAGTAATATTTAAAATATAGCCGATGCTTCGCGGTTTCACTCGCGTGGTTCCCGTTCCCGTGGTAATACGGTAATAAATTATAGCCTATAGCATGCGGGGATAGTGTAGCTTCCCAACTGTGAAAGAATTTTTCAAATCGGTTCAGTATTTTCAGAGTCTATTCAATGCAAACAAACAAACAATCAAATCTTTCCTCTTTATAATGTTAGCAGAGCCGTGATAGCCCAGTGGATATGACCTCTGCCTCCGATTCCGGAGGGTGTGGGTTCGAATCCGGTCCGGGGCATGCACCTCCAACTTTTCAGTTGTGTGCATTTTAAGAAATTAAATATCACGTGTCTCAAACGGTGAAGGAAAACATCGTGAGGAAACCTGTATACCAGAGAATTTTCTTAATTATCTGCGTGTGTGAAGTCTGCCAATCCGCATTAGGCCAGCGTGGTGGACTATTGGCGTAAACCCTCTCATTCTGAAGAGACTCGTGCTCAGCAGTGAGCTGAATATTTATTGATGATGATGATGATGACATATAGATTACTCAAACTCATAGCTTTAAGCAATGTGTTAAAAAACATTTACTTAGTCGACTACAACATTGATGAGTTCCTTAATGATAAAGATGCTTGGAGGCCGTTGGATCAGCTTCCACCTTCACACAGGAAGTAAAACTATAAGAAATTGTAATGTTGTCATTAATTGTAAATTACAATATTGTATGATTTTTTAAAAAGAGCTACTCTTGAGTTTCTTGCCGGTATCTTCTCAGCAGAACCTGCCTTCCGAACCGGTGGTAGAATCTTTACAAAAAGTCAACTGTCGTGTCAAATGTGCTTGTAAACTGAGCCTACTTGAAATAAATGATTTTTGATTTTGGCAATGCCCAAAATCAAAAATCCTTTATTTCAAGGTTTAAAATCATTTAAACCCAGGTTCTCTGTTCCACAGCATATGTGAGTTATAAAGGTCGTATTTTCATTTGACGATATTTAAAATGGCGCCATCCGGTCCAGGAATGTGTGTTATCTGTAAAAGCGAACAAATAACAACTTTTAAAAGTTTTATCATACACTGATAAGCTTTCTTATCTCTCAGAATAAGTTCGGCTTTTATATTTTAATTTTACGACCGTTGCTTTTTATTATTTTGGACTTTTAGGGTTCATTTACACGAGCGGCAAACCGCAAACCGAGACCGCAGTCGACTTTAGTCGGCGATGTCTCGGCGGCAGCCAACGGCAGTCGACTGCAGTCGGCGATGTCTCGGCGCAGTTGACAGTGGTCGGCGACTGTAATCAGCGACGTCTCGGCGGCAACGGCAACGGGAGTCGACTGCAGTCGGCGAAGTCTCGGCGGCAGGAGACGGCGGTAGCCGACTGCAATCCGCGACGTCTCGGCGACAGCCAACGGGAGTCGACTGCAGTCAGCGATGTCTCGGTGGCAGCCAACGGAAGTCGACTGCAGTCGGCGATGTCTCGGCGGCAGCCAACAGGAGTCAGCGATGTCTCGGCGGCAGCCAACAGCAATCGACAGCAGTCGTCGATAGCAGCTGCCGCTATCGACGACTAGACGACTGCCATTTCTGACAAGACCACATGAAACAACACTGTCTGCAAAATCTAAATCTATAAGATATTCTCACATGGCTTGAATTAATACATCACCGGCTTAGCACCGCCTTCATACTGATCAGCAGGTAGAACATATTATGATGTTATTTTTCGCTTTTTAGTTTAGTGGGTACGTTTTTAGGTTTTGAAGTCGGTTGTATTTTTTTTTTTTAATTATTTATGTATGGAGCGTTTTTCAGGGATCCGCGGCAGCGCCGCAAATCTGACACTTTAAATCCCTGTAGCTCCGAAAGTAATGATCGCAGATACCCTGTTACTTTTACAAAATTGCTTTACTATTAGTATACTATTAATTTATAAACAAATTAAAAAACTGTCATCATCCCTATACGACGAAAATGTTTTTGTTTCAATGTTTGTTACCTCATAACTTGGTCATTTTTTAACCAATCTTGAAAATTCTTTTTTGTTTGAAAGTGTTTACTTCCAGATTGGTCCCATTTATTTTTTATGAAAATCGGTTTAATATTTTTGTCTTTAAATCAAAATAATTGAAATACGTCATTGAGGTTGGTGTTTAAATCAAAATAATTGAAATACGTCATTGAGGTTGGTGTTTAAATCAAAATAATTGAAATACGTCATTGAGGTTGGTGTTTAAATCAAAATAATTGAAATACGTCATTGAGGTTGGTGTTTAAATCAAAATAATTGAAATACGTCATTGAGGTTGGTGTTTAAATCAAAATAATTGAAATACGTCATTGAGGTTGGTGTTTAAATCAAAATAATTGAAATACGTCATTGAGGTTGGTGTTTAAATCAAAATAATTGAAATACGTCATTGAGGTTGGTGTTTAAATCAAAATAATTGAAATACGTCATTGAGGTTGGTGTTTAAATCAAAATAATTGAAATACGTCATTGAGGTTGGTGTTTAAATCAAAATAATTGAAATACGTCATTGAGGTTGGTGTTTAAATCAAAATAATTGAAATACGTCATTGAGGTTGGTGTTTAAATCAAAATAATTGAAATACGTCATTGAGGTTGGTGTTTAAATCAAAATAATTGAAATACGTCATTGAAGTTATTTTTAGTTTTTACGCATTTTTATGTTAAAAACATTTCATACGAAATATTTATTACGTCACACCGTGGGAAACGGCCTTTAATTTTGAAAATAAAAAAACGGTTGAAGGTTTTCGTTTCTATATTTAGACGAGATAAATATAAAAACTATTTTTGTATAAATTACTTACTTAATGTTATTGTTTTTCTTTTTTTAATTTTAACCGACCTCTAAAATGTTTAAGTTGGTACACTGGCGTGCCTAAGGTTGTCGATCAGGGTATGCAGTAAGACAAATTAACCAAACTGTGGACGCCTATCGGCTGATAATGATAAACGCGAAAATTTGTATATATGTTTGGATGTTTGTTACTCGATAACGCCGCAACTACTGCATCGATTTGGTTGAAATTTAAAATGTAGATAGATTACATCCTAGATTAACACATAGGCTACTTTTATACCGAAAAATCAATGGTTTTTTTTTTTTTTATTCTTTACAATTTAGCACTTGATTACAATCTCGCCTAATGGTAAGTGATTATGCAATCTATAATGGAAGCGGGCCAACATGTTAGGAGGAGGATGAAAATCCACACCCCTTTCGGTTTCTACTCGACATCGTACCGGAACGCTAAATCGCTTGGCGGTACGTCTTTATCGGTAGGGTGGTAATTAGCCACGGCCGAAGCCTCCCACCAGCCAGACCTGGACCAATTAAGAAAACCTCAATCGGCCCAGCTGGGGATCGAACCCAGGACCACCGTCTTGTAAATCCACCGCGCACACCACTGCGCCACGGAGGCCGTCAAAATGGTATTTGCCAGATTTGAGAAAAACTGATAGTTATGTTAGTGAGAATGTTTGTTACTCTATCAAGTCTTGACTACTGAACCGAATAAGCTTAAAATTTGGAATTGAGATAGATTAGACGGCTTCTATGGCGCAGTGGTATGCGCGGTGGAAATACAAGACGGAGGTCCTGGGTTCGATACACGGCTGGGCCGATTGATGTTTTCTTAATTGGTCTGGCTGGTGAAAATTACTGATGCAACGCTTCGTGTCGCACTGACTCGAGAATGTATTACTTTTTGAATTTTGTATTCGTGACGGGTACGACACCGTCGTGTTCCGTACGTATAATAAATATATAAAATAAAAAGCCTTTTATTTCGCACATAAGAAAATTATACATAGTGATCTTATAGTAGATAATATGTAGAATTAGGTTAATAAAATTTATAATTTTGTTGCAAAACGAAAATAAATTACAATTTTTAAATTTTTGTAAGTACATGCTCAAGTTACTTTAATTTATATAAAATTTAAAAAAAAAATGTGCAAACCCCTTTATTTGAGGGTGAAGGCCTCCTCCAGAGATGACCATCTGTATATTATTGATTAATCTGTGCCAAAAACAAAACAGTTTTAAAAATTTATAAAAATTAACCCTCCCGCTGCGGGACATCTGAATAATTATTATCTAAAATTGAATGACACACAAGGTGATCCTTTAAAGGTTTCATTTACGGGCGTACGAACCCTAAAAAGATGTCGATTTGTTTTAAAATCGTAAAAATCATTATAAACGCGAGCGAAGTCGCGAGTAAAAGTAATTATGGATACAAACTCATTAACCTTTTCCCTTGTTTCATACTTGGATAAAAATAATAAAGATACAATATAATAATTATTATCGAAATAACTGTTTTAAAAATAGCATTGAAATTCAGCTTTCTAAATTTGGCTCAATGTTACGTCAGAAATGGTATCATACAAAATACCGAAAAAACATTATCCGCGTAAAAAATTTGTGAACCGAGAGCCGACGGACAGATCTGTGTAGTTAGTTAACAAATGAATCTCTGTTAGTTGGTTACAACTTGAAAGGAGATGGTCCATTTCAGGTCCACCCCCCCATTTATTAAAATTCAAAAAATACAAGGATTTTATTAAAATTTATTAAAGTGAATAAATATAACTAAATTTAAAAAGAAATAAATAAAATAAAAACCCAAGTTATATCAAGATGGCGCCCATAGAGCAACTATGACAGGACAATTGACAGCAAACGTCAAATCGACTACTGCATTGAAAACGTCATCAATCCGCCAATATACCCTTAGTACAATAGTGTTGCATTTCTTGGGAGAGAATGAATATTATTTCAAAAGAATTAAAGTAAATTCGTAGATTTGTATAATCAAAAATAATTGAAAAAACTATTTTATTTTATTTCCGCTAGGGTACAATGACTAATCCTGGGCTCCATACAATTTTGGACCATCTCCTTTACATGAAAACTCATAGATCCATGCGTCAGGTGACCCAGGAGCTAGCGCTTATTTGACATAATGGGGTAATAACGACTTGCCATCCAGAGGGTTAATAGCGCCAGCGTATTGGGTACCTTGCCTTGTATATTACATGTTTTCTGCGACCTTGCCCATGGGTGAACGATTAGATGGTGTATTGGATAGAAGCAGGCGTCAATTTGCGGAAGTTCATCATGATTATATAATCATCCTCAGGAGATGTTGACTCTACAACGTGCAATTGCAAAGTTTGACTTTGCAATTGCACGTTGTAGAGTCAACATCTCCTGAGGATGCTCCGATTTCGGGGTGAAACGTACGTAGAGAGTATTTTGTCGGACCTGGGTGACGTTGTCGCATGGGTTCGCCGAATTTTCGCGGATCATAGCAAAATAAATAAATCATTATACATATAATTAGATGGTGTATATTATTTATAATTATTTTATTTATTACAATTATAAACTTACTATACTGTTAATTCTTAGTTTTAATTTGATTATTAATTTGTATTTGTTGCTGGGTGAATAAAGAATAATCTTCTATCATAACTCAAAAAAAACTTAAAACTATTAGGTACACCGACAAATTGATACACTCATCCTATTTTTAACTGATTCAAAAAAAAAGTAAATTCTGTATTCTATCCGTATTTACGCATTTCAAAAACAGTCGATTTTCAAAAACAGTAAATCTATTTAATTAGGCTTTATAAACAGGGCTTACAGAAGGTGGGAAAAGTATAATAACTAGTTATACGTAGAAAAATATAATAACTTTCCCACCTTATGTCACAATATCTCGTGACGAAAGAGACGATTATTGGCGACAAACAGCAGTGGAAACTAAAATTTCGATTTTGTCGTTATTTGTTGACAATAATAATGTCACTTTCGTTACGAAATATCTCGTAACACATTTTAAATCTACTGGAGGTTTCATTTGTAAACTATAATGCGTCTCGAACTGTACCAAAAATGACGTTAAACGTACCACTAGCTCTTTGTCTATCTTAAAAACAGCTTTGCTCGGGCCGCCTGCTCACCTTGGTGGCTATTCAAAATTTTTGGACGATTTCAAAACAAGTTTCTTTCCGATCAGAGCACGGGAAAAGAAAATCTCAATGAAATCTGTCGAAAGAAAAAGTAATTGTTTTTTTTTTTATTTTTTAATCGACAAGTATTAACTGGACTGCACTTTTAGATGCTATCTTATCGACATTTGTTGGGCCCAGCCGATCAATTCACTAATTTTGGCGTATGTTAGCCACTTATTTATACAGGGTGCTCAGTATTTCCCATCGTCGTCATCAACCCATATTTGGCTCACTGCTGAGCTCGAGTCTCCTCTCAGAATGAGAGGGGTTAGGCCAATAGTACACCACGCTGGCCCAATGCGGATTGACAGACTTCACACACGCAGAGAATTAAGATAATTTTCTGGTATGCAGGTTTCCTCACGATGTTCTCCTTCACCGTTTGAGACACGTGATATTTAATTTCTTAAAATGCACACAACTGAAAAGTTGGAGGTGCATGCCCCGGACCGGATTGGAACCCACACTCTCCGAAATCGGAGGCAGAGGTCATATCCACTAGGCAATCACGGCTCAGTATCAGTATTTCCCATAACTTCAAGATATTAACGAGACCACTTAAAGCAAATTCCACCTGATGGTAAGTGATGATGCAGTCTAAGATGGAAGCGGGCTAACTTGTTAGGAGGAGGATGAAAATCCACACTACTTTCGGTTTCTACACGGCATCGTACCGGAACGCTAAATCGCTTGGCAGTACGTCTTTGCCGTTAGGGTGGTTGACCTCTTATAAAAAGGTCAAGTTTGTGGTGTTTTAGGGGGTAATTTCTGAATCTACTGAACGTGTTTTGAAAATTCTTTTACCAAACCAGAAAGCCACGTTATTTGCGAGTGTCATAGGCTTTATTTTAACCCCGTATTCCCAAGGTAACGGGAACTACGCGGGTGAAACTGCGGGGCGTACGCTAGTAAAAATACATCTTAGTTTTCCACGTGTATAGCAGTCTGAAACCGTCATAATAAAGGATTCATCGACCCCGCGTAAGAATCCAGTCTTAAATCCCAATCTAATCTATCAATTAATTATTTCTATACGAAATAAATTAAACACGAGTGGGCATATTTAATTTATTGATCGTCTATCGTTACAATATGTTATATTACATACATAATTAATAATTTGTTGAAACATTAACTAGTTTTTTTTACGTTAGAAAACATTAAAAAATTGTTCTTTTCATTGACAGAGGCTCGTAATTAATTTTGAGTTAGTTAGTTAGTATTAATTTAAATGAGTTTTTCGTATCATCATTATAATTATCAACCCATTTTTGAGCACGAGTCTCCTCTTAGAATGAGAGGGGTTCACCACACTCACCGAATGCGGATTGGCAGACTTCATACACTGAATTAAGAAAATTCTCAGGTATGCAGGTTTCCTCAAAATGTTTTTCCTTCACCGTTTGAGACACGTGATATTTAATGTATAAGTATAAGTCAATGTGAGCTAGTTATATATTATTTGTGTATGTCTCTATATGTATATTGTAAGTGTACGTAAATAAATAAATAAATAAATGTATGTATATGTATATACAATATACATATATGTATAATATATGTAATAATAAATAAAAATGCATATAACTGAAAAGTTTCCAGTTAACTGGACCAGATTTGAATCCACACCCTTCGGAATCGGAGGCAGAGGTCATATCTACTTTGCTATCACGGGTCTTTACTCGCAAATAAGTCACCCTTAATAAAATAGAAACCAGAGGGCCTAGTGGCAGTTTGATACTGTTACCGTCACGTAACGTAAACGCGAATTTCTAAGGAATTGAACCAGCGCCATCTAGTAGCACTACTGCACAACTGTTTCAATTCCATATAAAATTTGCGTAAACGTTAACGTGATAGTAACAGTATGAAAATATTGAAAACTCCCACTAGACACACAGAATAGGGATGATGACAGTTTTTTAAATTGTATATAAATTAAGAGTACGCTAATAGTAAAGCAATTTTGTAAAAGTAACAGGGTATCTGCGATCATTACTTTCGGAGCTACAGGGATTTAAAGAGTCAGATTTCCCTCTGAAAAACGCCCCATACATGACACGCTCTTATGACGTCGTAGGCAATTAATGATCGTTAGATTTGTATGGGCGTTTAAACAAAATTATTAATATCTTTGTTATTTCTGCGTTTATGTTTATAGTTCCCATATTAAAAAATGTCATATTTAATGTAAGGAAGCTAAAACTGTATGAATTTTCATCTAATTACGATAAAATATTTTTAATAGAATTTGAAATTTTATAATCTTATTTATTTTGCAAATATCCAGTCAATCTTTGCTTTTTATGTATAAATTAGTTACCATTGACCTTATTTACCCGAATGTATCATAAAAATCAATATATTCAAACCTAGTCATCATCCCCATTGAAATCGCGTAATCCGTGCGTGATCTATGATACCACAAACAGAAAGACAGACACTTTAAACTTATAACACGTCTCTTTTTGCGTTGGGGGTCAAAAATGGTCGGTTTCCTTTCTTTGAATAGATAGGACATGTCCCAATTTTGTATAGAAGCTGGGCCTTTATTTCGAATGTCAACTAAACAGACCAAATTATGTTTATCTTAAAAGAACATAAAAATACACTTAGGGCTTGAAACCCGAAATAAAAAAATTTTTGGAACCCGCATTTTTTATCAATTAAAATGTATTTTTTTCATTAGCTGACAAGATTAATTAAAATTTTTTATCATGGCAACATGCTTGTAACTCACACCCTGACAGATTGACAATGATCTTCGCGTAGTCGCGTTCGTCTAAGGCGATTCAAAAGCAATTTAAGGATTTTTTTTGTTTCATGCTTCTCTGTCTACGATTTAATGTTTCTTTTTAACGTGTGTCATAATGACATTTGACAATATTAATTATTACATGACATTGACAGCTTACACCGGAAAAATCAATTCCAGATATTTTTATTGGCTGTTTTAAATATTTTTGCTGTGTATTGTCTGTGATATTGTCTATGTCTGCTAAAAAAAATATTTATTTAATTAATGCTGGTTCCAAAAATTTTGAAAATTGTTTTTTAGGCAACAATTTGTGTCTTCTATTCGTAAAAAGTACTATCAATCCGCTTGTTAATTATAAATATTAGAGGCCCATTTTGGGACATGTCCTTTGAACGTTTTATTGAGGGACTAGCTGACGCCGCACGGTTTCACTCACGTGGTTCCCGTTCCCGTATGAATACGGTATAATATATAGCCTATAGCCTTCCTCGATAAATGGGCTATCTAACATTGAAAGAAATTTTCAAATCGGACCAGTAGTTCCTGAGATTAACGCGTTCAAACAAACAAACAAACTCTTCAGCTTTATAATATTAGTATAGATTTGAAGAGTAAATTCTCGTAAAATGAAACCAATAGGTATTTAGTTAGAGATATTTACCTATTTTGCATTATTACCTACTTAACCGTTTTTGAATACTCAGTAAACAATTACAATAAAATCCGCTAAGTACAAAAAGGCACGGCCATGAGCCGTGAAAAAAAAATCCTAAAACCACTTTCAAATCTAAACCGTTGCGTCATATATTTTTTGTGTGACCTTTTGAGTTTTTTGCCAACTCACGATACGGAAAATTTTTGACACCTCATTGTTGTTTGAGCCAAAGTTTTTGGCGCGTTGATACTTCTGAGTGGATTATTTTATTTCCTGAAACCAGTGAGATGTTATCTCTAATAGAGAGAAAAACAATTACCAACAATCTACATATATATACATATAATGATAATTATATCACTCATTTCCTAATTCTTGCCCAACTCTTCTAGACATCATATTAGTCTCTTCCCTTGATCATGTTGCCAAACATGGCCAGTGTTCCGCAGATGCTTTTTCATACCATGATTTGATCTATGTGTCCTATAAAATGCGTCCCCCAAAAGCTAAACCGAGAATTCTTCTGCAACGTAATTTTAGTAATATGGACATCGATAGCTTAAAGGATGATGCAGCAGGGATAAATTGGACAAGTGTTCTTACCGGAGCCTGTATTGATGATAGAGTTAATAGTTTCAACACTCTCCTAACGCAACTATACGATGTGCATGCTCCGATTCGCCCAGTTCGGCTTAAGCACCTTCCTGCTCCCTGGCTTACTCAGGAGCTTAAAGCTTTGCAAAATAAAAAGAATTCTGCAAAAGCTAAATATAAAAGTAACAACTGTGATGTTAATAAGAACAAGTATCACACTATTCGGAATCGATGCAACAGGTTATGTAGAGATATGCAACGACGCCATATCCATAAGTCCATACTCGAAGAAGAAGATTCCGGTAGAGTGTGGAAATTTCTCAAGTCACTTGGAGTTGGGAAAGCACGTCAGAATAATGATTCCTGTAAACTTGATTTAGATCAGCTTAATAATCATTTTTCTTCTTCTTGCGCTATTGATGACGTCACAAAACTAAACACTATAAATAATTTAATAGCTTTACCCACTTTTGACGATCCTTCTTTCATTTTCTGTCATATCACAGATAGTGATGTTGTGAGAAGTATTAGCGAGGTCAATTCCAATGCCGTTGGTACTGACTGCATTAGTCGTAAGATGATCGTTCCTATCATTAACATCTTAGCCCCGATAATCAAATCCTTATTTAATTTCTCTATTCTTTCCGGGAGCTTTCCTTCGTCTTGGAAAAATGCTCAAGTTACTCCTATTCCTAAGAAAATAAATCCTTCCAGTTTCTCTGAATATAGACCCATTTCCATCCTTCCGTTTCTTTCAAAAGTGTTTGAGCGAATAGTTCACCGTCAATTAAGCCTTTTCCTAACTAGACAAAATCTTTCGAACCCATTTCAATCGGGTTTCCGGACTGGTCATAGTACGACTACTGCATTAATCAAAATTACTGAAGATATTCGCCTTGGTATGGATAATCAATGTGTTACGGTGTTGGCCTTACTTGATTTTAGTAATGCATTTAATAATGTTGATTTTGATCTTCTATTGGCTAAACTAGGTTCTCTCAACATATCTCCTGAAGTGATTGACTGGTTTCGTAGTTACTTGTTTGGTCGCCGGCAGTGTGTGCGAGTCAATGACTCTGTATCTAACTGGTGCACGATTTCTGCCGGTGTTCCACAAGGTGGCGTGTTGTCTCCTCTCCTTTTTTCAATTTTCATTAGTTCTATCACTCTTCAGCTTTCTTCTCTCTACCACCTGTATGCGGATGATCTCCAAATATACGTTCAGGCCAAACTGTCTGATTTGCCTAATGCAATAAATGTTATAAATAAGGATTTAGATTCGATAGTACAATGGAGCAATTCATACGGTCTGAAAGTGAATCCTTCCAAAACTCAAGTTATAGTTATAGGTAGTCATAATTTGGTAGCACGCATTGATTGGGCTTCTATTCCTAGTGTAGTTTTTGATGGAACGCATGTGCCATTTAGTGACACGGTTAAAAACCTCGGTGTTACTTTCGATAAGTATTTTACTTGGGCACCCCAGGTAAGTGAGGTCAGTAGGAAGGTGTTTGCATCTATAGGGTCACTTCGAAGATTAAGAAATTTCCTTCCAGTATCTACTAAAATTGCGCTTGCACAATCACTCCTACTACCAATTCTCGATTATGCTGATACGTGTTATCTTAATTTGAGTGAGGAACTGCTTGATAAGCTTGAGCGCATTCAGAACATTTGTATAAGATTCATATTTGGACTTCGCAAATATGATCATATTTCCGAATTTCGCGATAAACTCAAGTGGCCTTCAATTCGCCTTCGCAGGAATACTCACATTCTTTTTATTTTATATAACGTCCTTTTTAACCCTGCTACTCCCCCATATCTAAAGGAGCGATTTAACTTTCTCAGTGATTCTCATTGTCGCTCACTTCGATCTGAGGATAATTTCATTCTAAAAATTCCTTCCCATAATACTTCCTATTATTCTAAATCATTCTCTGTAAAAGCTGCTCGCCTCTGGAATTCCTTACCTCTCGAGGCTCGGCGTGCGCAATCTCTAGCTTCTTTCAAACAACTGGTAAATATGCACTTCTTTCCTCCTTGACCTTTTTATCATTCCGTATTTATTTTCGTTAAAATGATTTTATTTATTTGTTCATGTTTAAATAATTGTTGATGTTGTCTTGTTTCTTACTTTTTACATCTAAATTATTTAAATAAAATTTTCGTATGTATGCTTATGTTATATATATATATATATATATATTTATTTATTTGTAAGTATCCTTATTTATGTAGGAATATATGTAATTGTTGGTAGGTATGTATGTATATTTGTATGTGTTCATATATATATATAAATATATTGATTTTGATTTTATATATTATTATCTAAGTGTAATATATCTTCTACTTCTCTTTTTATGTGTACACCCGTCATTATGCATTATTCCTTGTATTTATTTTCTCTTTTTTCGATTGGTTGTCTGGAAGAGATCGCTCATTAGCGATAAGGCCGCCAATTGTACATTAGTTTTTAAGTTAATTTCTTGCCTGTTATTATTATTTTTGGTGTACAATAAAGTATATTTCATTCATTCATTCATTCATTATATCACACGAATGTGATAGTAAAAGGCTTGCTTGCGTTTCTATAAATAAAATATAATTTTTATTTACAGTATTAAATTTACATTAAATAATTAAATTAAACTAAATCTTACCTATAAATAAAATATAAAAACAACATTCAAAGCAATAATGTATCATCTATGATTCAAAGCCATTATTTACATTAGTTCTTAATACTTTATATTTTAAAAAAATTTCAATATTTTGTTAATAATATATCGAATATTTTAAATGTGACAATGTCATGAAAAGAAGTAAAATACCAAAAAGAAATAATACTAAAGAGGTTTTCTTCTTACATATATATAGTAGGCATACTTATTATAAACTAGTGGATAGTTTTTCACAAATCCCGCGGTAACCATGGATTTTTTAGGGATGAAGCCTATGTGGTAATCCAGAGTAAAATCCATTTCCATTCCAAATTTCGGCCAAATCGCTTCAGTAATCCCAGCTTAAAGGAACTAACATACTTACACACATACACACAGAAACTGTCGCCTTTATAATATTAGTGTGATAGAAAAACAATCAGTAGGTACTTATAATAGTAAAACAAGCGCGTTTGTCTGTCTGTTGGCGTTAAACTCAAAAATTACTATGGATTTTCAACAAACAAACTATCAAACAAGAAAACATCGTTTTTGATGATCGCTAAAATCTCAAACGTACCAAACAAGAGCTAACTAGTTAATAATAAATAAAAAAAAATCTATGCGTAGCTGAATACGCAGTTCGTAATACGAGAGTCACTCTAACAGCGATATTAATAACATCTCAATGGTTGTAACTATAGTAAATAGGTACCTATATAACCATAAAAATTATTTGTTAACAATTTAACTAATAATACAAACAATTATGTTCTTTATTAATTAGTGCTCCAAAGCTCCCACGTCTTTTTTTATATGAAATACTCAACAAAGCCTATAATATAATATGTATGGCAAATCAAAGAACCATCTTTTGTCGCTATGAATCTGTCAAAAGCTGCAAGCAGTGGGATAGCTAGGTAACAAAGCCAAAAATGCGGCCCTTTACTAGTAAATATTTATTTTTGTGTCTCTGTTAATCATAAATAGTTGTCATTTACTGTCAAAATTATTAAAATGAAAGAATTAAATGTTTATTTATTACTAGCGGACCCGGTCAAACTTCGCTTTGACTTATGTGCACTTCTTTCTTAGATATCCCTACCGTACACTACTCTACTCCTACCCCTACCCTACCGCTAACCTACCCCTTCCCTACCCATACCCTACCTCCACCCTACTTCATTTGTTACAAAATGTAAAAAAAATTGTGCAAACTTCACTTAAGCCATCTACTAAAATAGTCCGCACAAATCTCACGGGCTCACCTATCCAAACCTTAGACCATTAATAATTCTTAATATAATAATGGTCCAAGGTTTGGATAGGTGAGCCCGTTCTGGAGTTAAAAAATTACAACGAAAAGTCGCATTGATTTTTATACCTATGTAAATTATTTCTCTTGAAAAAATCATAGACAAAGACAACATAAAAAACGCGTTTAAACGACGCATTCATTATCCTGTAAAATAAATCTTAAAAATTGTTTTCGGAAATAGAAAATAAATTTATGAATAAATGTTAATCATTTGTCAGTATTTCCACGTATTTCTAAACGCACATATAAATGTCAATCATTAACAGTATTTGACAGGACGGACAACAAATGTTTGACAGGTAGGTAGGTACTAAACAAAGTAACATGGAACATTATTTATTAGTCGAGTTTTCATTGTTTTCAAGATGTATTCTGCTATTCTTGGCGGAGACAAATGCAACGAATCAAAAACCATAAAAATCGGTCCAGCAGATCTCAAGTGGAAATAAATTTTACTCTGTATTAACATATAGGCTATTTTACATCCCGGAAAAAAACAAGGTTCCCGCGGGATTTGTTAAATACTGAAATCTACGCGGACGAAGTCATGGGCGGGTCTTATAAGAATAAATAAAACACAAAATTCCTTCAACTGACATTTATAATACAAGATGATTATAATAATAATTATAGTTAAAAAATGGGTTTAAAACTGAACATTAACTTTATACATATTATTTTTTAAACAACAATTAACGATAAAACAGATACAATAATTGCATACTCCATTGCGTGAAATAGGAATCTATAGTTTGTCAACTTTGTTCGTAACACTCCTTAGGGTCCGCGCGGGCCGGGAGGTGTGTAGCGATGAATGAAAAACCCACGACTGATGCACCTCACTTCCCCGCACGCACGATTTCACACACGCGCAGTCTTTCCCCCCGTCGCCCGCATATTATGGGTATGTCATCAACAAACTTGCCAGACTATAGGTACAACACGAAACTCAAAAATTCCCGCATTCTACACTTTATGATAGCCTAGTGGATATGACTTCAGTACCTATGCAATAGGGATGATGACAGTTTTTTAAATTGTATATAAATTAAGAGTATGCTAATAGTAAAGCAATTTTGTAAAAGGAACAGGGTATCTGCGATCATTACTTTGGGAGCTACAGGGATTTAAAGGGTCAGATTTGCGGCGCTGCCGCGGATATCCGAAAAACGCCCCATACAAAATGGTACGAACTAATGACGTCTTAGGCAATTAATGATCGTTGGGGTTGGATAATATCTTTTTTATTTGTGCATTTATGTTTATAGTTCATGTATTAAAAACTATATGAATTTTCATCTAAATACGATAAAAGATTTTTAATAGATTTAAAAAATTTATAATCTTATTTATTTCGCAAATATCCAGTCAATCTTTGCTTTTTATGTATAAATTAGTTAACATTGACCTTATTTATCCGAATGTATTATAAAAATCAATATATTCAAACCTAGTCATCATCCCCATTCTTGAGGGCGTAGGTTCGAATCCGGTCCGGGGCATGCACCTCAAACTTTTCAGTTATGCGCATTTTAATGACGTTGCGGAGTGAATCTTCTGTACTTGTACATATTTTCTGTGCTTCCGTCGTGTAGGGGTGGGGTAGGAGTAGGGTAGGGTAGGGCTGACTCCCTACTCATCCCCTGTATGGTAGGGTAGCTGTTGAATGGGAGTAGGGTAGGGTAGTAGCGGGGTTTCACGCGGACGAAGTCGCGGGCATCCGCTAGTCTTATATATATAAAAATGAATTGCTGTTCGTTAGTCTCGCTAAAACTCGAGAACGGCTTAATGGATTTATCTTATCTTGGTCTTGAAATGTTCGTGGAGGTATAGGGAAGGTTTAAAAGGTGAGAAAAAATCAAATAATTTCCGGGAAAACCCTAAAAACTGCCGTTTTCTATTTCCCATACAAACGTTTAAGAGTCAAGCGGTAGGGGTAGGGTAGGGGTAGAGGTATAGAAGGGTAGAGTAGGGATAGAGAATAAGTGCACTTATGTCAAAACGAAGCTTGACCGGGTCCGCTATTTGTAAATATAATACAATCGGGCCAGCAGTACTCACTGTATAAAAATATTATTAAAATTAAAATTATTTCTCTTAATAAAAAAATAGCTGTTGATTTTTCGTTTTTATTTTTTTGCCCGCGAAAATTTTAATGTTCTAATTTTAAAATAAATATTTTGTCAATATCATTAGAAACACGGGAAGTGGGTTTTTATAAATTTAAAAATCGTTTTATTGACCTTGACCTTAGGACGCGGAAATACGCAACTTAGAATTTGAGGAATACTATACGAATATATTCTAGGCCTAAATCAGCATATTATTTCTAATTTCGAGGTTGATGTTTGACTAATTTGAATTTGAAATACAATGATAATTTTATACTAATTAATCCGGTCAATATTGGATAGAAGCAGGCGTTACTTTGCGGAAGTTCATCATGATTATATAATGATTTATTTATTTTGCTATCATCCGCGAAAAGTCGACGAACCCATGCGACAACGTCACCCAGGTCCGGCAAAATACTCTCTACGTACGTTTCACCCCGAAACCGGAGCATCCTCAGGAGATGTTGACTCTACAACGTGCAATTGCAAAAATAAATTGACTTTGCAATTGCACGTTGTAGAGTCAACATCTCCGTAGAGAGTATTTTGCCGGACCTGGGTGACGTTGTCGCATGGGTTCGTCGACTTTTCGCGGATGATAGCAAAATAAATAAATCATTATATAATAATCCGGTCAATTTAAACATTCGAAGTTAAATAAATTCCCACCATACTGAATATCGGTAATATTGTTTAAAATATCATTAAAAATAAAATTTGAAAGTTTCCCATCTTTCCCCTGTAAGGAACAAAAAAATATCAAGGTCAAAGTTCAAAAAAATTAGTTTTTCGCGATTTTCAGCAAAACGGTAAGTTTTATCATACAATATTTATTAATATTTATTTTTTCTACAAGCCACCGTTTTTGAGATATAACGATTCAAAAAGTTGTAAAAGTTGTCATCGTCAGTGCCGTCGAACATTTTCCATACAGGAGAAAGATGGGGAACTTTCAAATTTTGTTTTTAATGATATTTTAAACAATCTTACCGATTCTCAGCTTAGTGGGAATTTAGGTAACTTTACCTACTCTTATTTTTTGGTTTCATTTGACCGGACTATAATAGATCCTAAAATTATAATTGATAATATCTGGAAGTGCCTACCCTGGTTAAATATCTCCTGCACGCCACCGCTAGCTATTGTAGTAGAATGGCTCAGATGTCAATCGCAATACAGTTTTTGAATGGTAAACTTTTTTACAATTTACACATGTTAAATACATAAAAATCCATTTTATTGTTTCATAAAAATGAAGATACGATAAGATTTCCTTCGCTCTTTTGAATGACACCTATTAAAATTTAATCATTCAAGATAATATAGTATGAGAGCCGGTGAACAAGTTCTTGTAAACATTTTCAATCTCTGTTATCCCATGATTCGGGGGAAAGACTGCGCGGGTGTGAAATCGTGAGTGCATCAATCGTGGATTTTTCATTCATCGCTACACGCCGCCCGGCCCATCTGGAGTATTACGAACGAAGTTGCCAAGCTATAGTATGTACCTATGTGACTGGTATTGCAAAATCATGTTTGAGGTATACATATCTTTAGACATGATTAAAGTTCATAAAGGCAAAAAAAATCAAGTTTCTTTAATAGGTATCAATATTTAATTTATTAAAAATTATGTTGCATAATCTGGTAATCTTTCCTTAGATTTAGGCTGCCTATCCACAAAAGCGGAGCGAGGAAGCGCAGCGGAGAAACGGACTAATACAGATTGGAGTTGCGTACTGTCTTCTCACCGGAGCGGAGCGAGGTTGCAGACTATGTTAAATAAATAAAATATGTTAAATTTAGTTTATTGAACCCCACTAGTTAGCTTGCAAGTCCCTAGCCACTTAAGAGGAGCGGAGATTTTGTGCAATCCTATTGGTTAATATTTCTCTGTTTCTCAGCTCCGCTGCCACGCTCCGCTTCGGTGGATTGGCAGCCTTATGAACATTTTCGATAATTTCACTGCCACAACGTAACGATAACTTGTATACTTTATCAGAATTAAACAAGGTTAAATAAATACTCATATAATTATAATACATATTTATTGCATAAACGCGTACTAACAAATCGTAGACCAGCTCTTGACATAACGAAACCTCAGTACCCAATGCTGCAAGACAGAAAAATCCTTTATAATTAAGCATGCTATAAATACATGTTACATTTCCCTCACAATTAAAACAATTTATAGCTTTATAAGGCACTTACAGTCTAAGAGACAGAGGAAATGATAGTGGAGCACTTTAATTTAACTTATTTAAACATATCAACAATGACAAAGATTAATAATATTGTTTTATTTGTTTTTTTTTTAAGAAATAATATTAACCATATTTTTAATTATGACCAATATTCCCTTTCCCTTCCAATTAGTCGGGAAAGACTGTATTAGGAGTGGGTAAGACAATAGACCAACGGCGGGGATTGAACCACCACCCCTTCGTGATGAGTCCGACCGCTTTTACCATTGAGCTATTGAGGCTCTAATATTGCAAAAATAAGTTGCTTTTCAAAACTCTTTCCTATAATCTATAGCCTACAGTTCAGTTTGGTCCCAGCAAAATAACTTACTTAATACTTCAATATGAGTACTTAATACCGACCTTAAAATGGCACCTTTGGCCACGCGCCTGTTTCTTTATAGTTTACACTGAACAAAAATAATTTATTTAATCCTCAGACTTAATTATTTACAATTAAAAGAATTTATTTAAACGATGTGCTAGGAGGTAGCACTTTGAACAAGTACATCCACATAATTTTCCACTATCTCTTGGACTAATTTACGAAGGATTCAATTTAACTAACTAATATAAGTGATACGTAAAATTCCAACGTTATCCTAAAAACGACTGTATACAGTTTTTTATACAAAATAATTATCGGTGATTATTGTTCTTATCTGAAATTAATTAAGGCACAAGTTTCATTTCGAAATTTTACATGCATTTTGGTTTTTATTACATAAGTTTGCACCAGTGTGGTCAGTCGCAAAAAATAGTATTGCTAATTGGCAATGTCTTTTTTCGAAAATATACAAGCGACCACCTTTAAGCATAGACGTTATAAAAAGTCCAGACACCGTCTCCTAAACTAAAAAGTGACGCACCACAGTTCTGCTAGTTCCCATAATATACGTACATACCTACACGCACACGGATTCACATATTATGAAGACAGACCACCATTAATTTCCTATATCTGGCTCCATTATGGTGCGTCAGTTACTTGACAGCATGATACCGCCTGCCTATTTTATAGATACTCTGCGCCATTATGATGCGTCAGTTATTTGACAGCAAGATACCGTCTACCTATTTTATAGATACTCGGCGTCATAATGGTGCGTCAGTTATTTGACAGGGAGATACCGTCTGCCTATTTTATAGATACTCGGCGCCATTATGGTGCGTCAGTTATTTGACAGCTAGATACCGCCTGCCTGTATTATAGATACTCGGCGCCATTATGGTGCGTCAGTTAATTGACAGCGAGATACAGTCTGCCTATTTTATAGATACTCGGCGCCATTATGGTATATCAACTCAGACTAATAAGATAAAGACCTGCCTCATAAGACATTATTTTTCTGTCAAAGTATATGATCAACGATCTTATGCGATTATAAACACTGTCTGTATAGAATCGATGTTTCATAGTTTACAAACGTGTCCGTCGGTTAAAAACCTCCGTAAAAATACCTTTTTGTGTAGTTAAATGGTGTAAAAAACGAACAAAAACTGCTAGTTTAGTATAAGATATGAATTAAATCTAAGCTCGTTTTCCCTAGAAAATAGCAGAAAAATTTGTTCGTGAATTTCGGTGCGATACTAGTCCTTATGTATTTAGTCTGAGTATATCAATTATTTGACAGCGAGATACCGTCTGCCTATTTTATAGATACTCGGCGCCATTATGGTGCGTCAGTTGTTTGACAGGGAGATACCGTCTGCCTAATTTATTGGTCATGTGTATAAGGATAATTTTTTCGCCTCATTTTATTTTACTTTATTTTACGTGTCATTTATTGCCGGTACACATTTTTACACACCCACACACACTCACATACATAATTTTATTGATATATTATTGCAATTATTAAAAAAATGCAAATATATTGGAAATCTCCACGAACGTCAAGTCAAGTGTTGCCAATGATATGAATATGCTGAGAAAATGCTATTTTTTAAAGTTTGGCAACCCTAGATTTTATGAACGTTCGAATTTTGAATGTATAAGTTATTTATTCATTCAAACATTGTGACTCCATACGGGGTATTAAAAAAATAATAAATAATAATTATATTAAAACATTAATCAGTGATATATCGAATATTGACATATAGTATTGCATATTAGTTTCAAAAATAAAATTGTTCAATGAAATAACCAATCGTTTCATAGAGTTTAATGAAATTAATATTACTCGCAGCTCCATTGGGCCATATATAAATATCAATGGAATCAAGTTTCGTTTCATGGCTTTTTGATGAAGTCAACAACCGCTCCATCGAACATTAATGAAATACTTTATTGAATATAAAATCAATCATCAATAAAATCAATATTCGCTCTATCACCATGATGCGTGAAAGACGTTTCTATCAATTACACAATTAATATTTATGTTATAGGTGTGTATATTCAATATTCAATCTACAATTTCACCTACAGGAAGACTTTTTTTACATTTTGCGAATTTAATGAAATACGTATTTTTTATTTACTCAAAAATACCAATGAATTAAACCCACCCCTCACCCTACTAACGGTGTTTGAAAATAAAAGTGTTCATTATTTTGTAGTTTTGGACTCAGTAATTTAAAAAAAAAATACGTTTCATAATGTGTACAAACTGATAAAACAAAAATTAACAATACAAACCACCCAAATAAATGATTACAATAAAAAAATCTTCCTTGATCGAGCAGATCAGAGGCATTTTACATATAAATGTTATAATAATTCAACTATTAAAAAAATGGTTTCACTCGGCTTAATTTCGAAATGTGTTTGTAGTACATTTGCAACCATAAAAAAATGTTTTGGAAATACATGAAAAATGAAAAATTATGTCTACAAATACTATTACAGTGCAGTTAATTAAACCTGGTTTCGTGTAAATTTAGTAAAATTCCACTGAATAACTTAGTTTCCTTCATCGTTACTTACTCATGTTACAACAACAGACATATAATTAAAACTTTATTCAGTACTTTTTACGAGATTTTGTAAATTAAAATTGCTAAGTTATAAAGTTATAAAAGCCACAATCAAAACACGCAGTACTATCACAAGTTTCTGTCGATTTCTTTTATGTTGTGTATGCGCTTTTATATAACCGACTATTGGTTCTACATTTTATTTCGTGTTCATGTATGAATCAACTTGAAAAAATTAAGAATATCTAACACATCCAATCATTAGTCAAAGCTTTCCCGACTGGTGGTGTTGTAAAATCTCTACAAATAGTCAAACTTGACGTTTTCAAAAGTGCTTGTAAACTAAACCTACATGAAATAAACGAATTATGATTTTTGTTTGATAATGAGCCAATTTAAAAATTATAAAATAAGCCCGAAAATTTAACCAAGAATCTGATAATTATAAAGCAACGAATTCACAACATAGCCCATAAAAATTAAAACTCATGGAGCGGATTTTGATTTCTTCGAGAATTTTAATACTCTGATGGAGCGGACTTTGATTTCTTCTAGGCTTTTAGTACTCTGATGGAGCGGATTTTGATTTCTTCTCCATTTTTAATTTACAATATCTTTATATTGGCATTAGTTAGCGACTGGTGTATGAGCCGTGAGTTTAGTAGTCGTCGATGTCGTACAGGTTGTCGATCTCCTCGTCGTCTAACTGCATCGATTGGAAGTCGACCTTGTAACGGAGAAGACCTGCAATAAAAACAGTTGATGTTTCATTGAGTTCTATAAAATGATATGTATGGAGTATGGAATATGGAGTGTGTATTATTATTTAAATATTATAATTTTGTGGAAAAATAAACATCATACAGATGTTATAAGAAAAAATTCAAATTAATTTAAAATAAACATATATCACAAAAGCAGTATTATATTATGTAAGAATAACACAAGGAAAGTAAAATATTAACATAACGTAACAACTCCTTTTCCACATTATTTTTTTTTTGTGCTTTAACTCTTACACACTATATAACGTTATATAACACTAAAACATAAGAAATGTTTTAGTGTTATATAAGTTTATTGCTAAATAGAAAAAAAGAGAATAAACTGAAAAGGTTAAGGACTAAGTTAAATTTATACTTTTAAATAAATAAAAATGACGTAGAGGATTTGTTATAATTACGTTTTTATAAAACTTTCGGGTCACAGGATCGAAAGTTCACGAAAAAAGGGTATATTTATGATGAAAATGGTTTTACCACAACATTAATTTTAAAATTAAATAAAAAAATACCAACTTGATAAGTACTGGTTGATAGTTTAAATAATAATATTTCAATAGTACAAGTTAAAGTAAAAAAAAATGTTCTACCTACACACGACAAAAAAAAAACAATAAAACAAAACAAACGAAAAAAACTAAAAAAAAGCAAAAATAAAAACATCATGAAAAAGTAGTCAAAATTCATTAAAGTTAATGTATTTTGAAAGTTCTATATTGCCATTCATAAATGAATGAATGAATAAACAATAAAATCAAAACCATATATACCTACATGTAAGCGAAACATTGTGTAGAAGAAAATGAAAATAAAACATACCAAATTCGAGATTTACAAACTTTCAACATTATTACATGAATAACAAAAAAAGCACATGAAAACTGTAAAACTTAAAAGAAATCAAGAATAAGAAGTAACACAAAGGACCATGCAAAAGCAGAAATACTGTTATTTACCTTATATCCAGGATAGGCTTGAGAGAAAATGTAAAATAATACCCTATTCCTTTGGAAAATATAATGTTTGACATTAATTTTGCTATTCTAAGCGAAATACCGACAAATTCAAGTTAACGCAACGCTACCACGAACGAAAATCATGGATTTTCGAAGAGAATAGCAAAACAAATGTAGATATTATTGGTATAAGAGATACAATAGAATTGACGCGGTTGCGTTTGGTTTTTACATTGCTTTTAGAAGTAGGTCTGTAATATGTCCCAAATAAATTTATGGGACACGCTAAACAAAAGCTAGTAAAAGGGGGAAATAAGATAAGCCACAGAGATAATTGCAAACGTTTTTTAAATATATTTCAGAAAAGCATACATTTTCAATCCATTATTTATGTACTTACATTCCAAAAAGAAATATTTAAAAATTATTATTTTTTTCTAGTTCGTTTGAAACTTACACGACTAATTTAGGAAAAAGAATATATAGATAAAATCATATCATCAAGTAATATTTTTTTTTGTTTGCATTAAAAAATCTTTAATAATTATAATTGCACTCAAAAGACCAAACGATTCCTAATAACTATAATAAATTATTATTAATTAATATTATTGTGCATAAACTGAAAATTATCAAGATAAATAAAACAGATATTTTCTTTTACAATGCTATACAAAATATGCATGATTCTCACAATAATAATTAATTAATACAGCGGAAAAATATAAAGACGTCAGCAACACTATGGTTTTGAATATATTATGTAATTGTTGTTAAAAACACAGATGTTGATTTATTTATCTTGACAATTCCAGGTACCGCACTATGGTTATCACTAAGGAACACTATATTTAAGTATAAATTTAAATAATTATAATTGTATAATTCATTTTTTCTCCTGGCAACACTTCACACTGATGTATGCTTCTCTTTTAATTTATTATGCGGTTAATAGACCCGTGTTTTTATAACATACGCCTGGAAATATTGACGGTACCACAAACTTAAGAAACATTGATAGAATTCATTTCATTTAATTTTTTAGTAAACTGTATTTTATTTTGATATTACTGCAAAAACACACTAACACATTTTTGGCGTTAAAAATATTTTATAATCATAAAATGTAAGTTACTATATTTTTCAGTGTATATTTGATCTAATAATGATATGCAAAAGGTGGTTTACCCTACATGGATATTGTTATTTATCTCTTTTTTTTTTTGTTTTATGTCTAAAACTTCAAGTTATTTTAATACAATAAATAGATTTTTAGTTATTGGATAGAAGCAGGCGTTACTTTGCGGAAGTTCATCATGATTATATAATGATTTATTTATTTTGCTATCATCCGCGAAAATTCGGCGAACCCATGCGACAACGTCACCCAGGTCCGACAAAATACTCTCTACGTACGTTTCACCCCGAAACCGGAGCATCCTCAGGAGATGTTTAGTTGTTGCATCAGAAAAATATAACATATTAGCGTGTAATCTTTGTTTTGTGAGTTTAAAAATAATTCATTGTCAGTTAGTAAACCAACGCAACTTAAGTTTGTGGTTAACATTAAAACTACGTATAAATACTACAGCTACACTAATACTTACGGCGCTACCACATAGCAGTTATATATTCCGCGAAGTGTGGTAAGGAAGCAAAAATTACTCTATTCAAAGCATATTGCCAAACCTTCTACACCGCGAGCCTGTGGGTTAACTACACACAGAAGTGTATGGACACCCAAAGGGTGCAATATAACAATGGGTTCAGGATGCTGTTGGGGTTGCCCCGGTTTTGCTAAGCGTCAGGTATGTTTGCGCAGGAGCGGACAGACGATTTTTATGCAATAATTAGAAAACGAAAGTCATCCCTCCTAGCAAGACTGCGGGCGAGCTCCAATAGGATCTTGAACATGTTAGCAAGCAAGACTGACTCGCCGATCCTGCAGAAATTTATTTCTGTTTTGGTGCGGTGAGATAGTTTTTTTTTTTTTTTTTTCTTAAATGTGTACCTACTAACACAATTTTTAAGTTTGTAACTAACCAATGGGCCGCCTTTGTAGCCAAAAATAAAGAAATTATTATTGTTATTATTATAATAACACCTTAACATGTTTAACATGTATTTCAATCGCTTAGACATTTATTTATGCCAATTGTATTGAATTGAATTTTTTTCATGTTCACATAACATAGCAACATTATACGCGTATAACTGCTGTGTGGTAACACTGAAAGAACCAAGATACACATTTAGAACATTTGTCATTAATTATTTTATTAAGTTTTTTTATCTAAGGCGTATGAGTTATTGCTTAAACGACACATTTCTGAGGCCCGAAAAATGATTATTATTCATGCTTTTCCAACTCCTAATCTACCAAAAAAAAAACACTTATGTTACAAATAGTACCTGCTTCCCGCCTATTTCGTATGGATACGTTACGCCGCCTAGCGTATAGTAGCGTCATTCCATTTCATACTTTTATGACTTCCGGTTATTATAGTTAAATTTAATTAATTAACAATGATTATCAATCCGAACAGTGTAGAGGTTATTATTAATGATTTATATAAATATAATTATTTATTTTACATAATATAAATTCATCATTGGTTATTTTACTCTTAACAATCGTGACGTCACGTTATGATTTATATTGTATTTAATTTCTCAACTTTGTGTTTCAATATTTTAATATTATTTTACGATTGTTATAAATCTCCTCTAATTAATTAATGTGTTTTAGATAGAATTATAATGTTTGGTTTGTATAAATTATAATAATACTCCGAAACTATTATTAAAACGTACTTTTATTGTTAACATATTCGTGCTACCAACAGTAAACACTAACTTTGCAAATATTATAAAATAGAGGGTTGTTTGGCAGATTCATTCATATACTACCATCAGCGTGTAATATTAACATTATAGCGGAAGCTATGCTGAAATTGTTATCGAATAAATTTGTTTACAGTGAAAATATTATTTTACTTCTCCCACCTTCTGTTACGCTTAATAAAAACAATATTCTCTTTTTTAGGTTAAGCTGTGCATATGCATAAAATTCATTAAATCTTCTTCTTTTGTTTTGCTGACAATTCATGTCTATACATGAAAAAAAAGTTAAATATAGAAAAAAAAATTAAGTTACATCTTGAAGCATTATAGGAAGCCTGGAATTAAAGATATTTCTACCTATTTGAAGTTGGTACTATTTCGTGTATAAATACTAGAACTGTCATCTGTCCGAACTAAAATAATTATAAAGTGTAATTTTTATCCAGCAAGCAACCTCACACCACATTTATGACCTTATATTTTTTTTTGTATACAACGCAAAGTGACAATTAATGTTCAGTTTAAAAACATGAAAAATAATACAAATTTCAAATTAATAGGCCCCAGTGATATGTTTTATATAATTTTAAATTATCACATCAGCATTGTAGTTATTCTAAACTGTGACTAAGACACTGAGTTTTGGATTTAAATTATCTTATTAGTTTGGTCTCTTCAATCTTAATTTGTTACCTAGGAACATGATTGAAAATGGAATGAAACACTCCGTAAACCTTTTCAATTTCCCCTTACAATCCAAATATAATTATCATTAATGTATTTTATTTAAATACATTTTGATTTTATTTTGCTGTTTTTCTAAAATAGACAAACTGAACTATATTAAAGACAAATCCAGATAAGGAAGCATGTCCTAAAATTTGTTATATAACAAACCGACATTATTTCTCACGTTAAATAAATATTATAATACTGGAACATGTAATTGTTTAAAGTCAAAAATTATGTTTTAACACAATGTTTGTAAACATTTGCTATATTTTCACTAATATTAAAAAAAAATAATTTTATCTGCACTCTTGGCATCTATCTGTCCACTTACACGGATATTGCTACGCTACTCTTCCTTCGATAAATTTAATTTCTAATGTGACTCGACCCTAAAACTACATAAAGTCCAAACGCGATGATCCCTGAGCACCTAAAACTAAAAAATAATTACTACGATATTTACGAATATATTTAAACTGCATGTCTACAATTTAAATGCTTGGTATAAAATATTTCTTTACCGAGCATTTAAATCCATATGTATGCAGTTTGAATTAGGCACAAGGACTTTAACGCAAAATGACGCCCTTTTGTACTGTGACATTTGATACGCATTTTTAAACTAAGGTCAAATACGCACTATATTTTACCGAATGACAAAATATCACAGGTATTTCGCCGCGAGGGAAACATCGTATAATACGTGCCAAATAAATCTGTGCACGACTGGCGACGCAATTATATTTCCAGCTTACTCTTTTACCGTCCTAGAGATAGATAAAGATAGACGACAAGATGGCGGCACTTTTGATTAGTTCCGATTTTGACCACGCGCAGGCTTATCTTGCGCGCACTATAGTGCGCACCTGACCTGAGTATTGACTCCGTAAAGTGTGGGCGTCATATATACGATGAAAACCTTTGTTATATTCTACATGGTCTTCACATTTTTCACCTACATATATATTGTACAAGTGATATGTAGAAGAATTATTATCTTTTATTATTGCAATTTTTGTTTGTCTTTGCAGTATTTCTTTTGTCTTCATAAGCATTATTTTTTAAATGCTACATAAAATTATTGCTTCAATTACTCGGATATAACAAGCTACGGCAATGTGAACCCACATGTGAATTTAAAAATAAATTTTAGTTCATCAAACATATTACTTGTACAATAGTCACACAAGTATCAATATTTCCAGGCGCACTACACTATCATAATATAAGGTATATACTGTTGGAACTATCACCATTTCACACGTATAAGCTAACTGACGTATGTTTGAGAGAGACAGGTGGTCTTCCATGAGGTCTGCTTCGTAATAGACTCGCCCAAAACTTGGAGAAAAACAAAAAGGGTGACAAGTTCAATAACAAGTCTTAATTATAGAAATGCATAATGTATTTTAATTTAACTTTTATTTTGATGAGAAGAGGGCATTAGTTTATTTAAAAATAATGAATAATTTATTTATTTTGAAATTGTATGTGATAAACTAACGAATAAATAATCCTCTATGTATTTTTCCATCTGAAATAGGATCATCTTTGAATCAACGTTCAATTTAATTACAAATTAAAAGAAGGGAAAAACAAATTTTCATCCTAAAGATTTTACGTTATTACAATTTTCCAACAAACATACAATAATATTACACAAACCTCATAGTAAGACAACACCAAGTATCTCTTTTATATGCTTAAGTGCTCGAAAGAGGTTACAATCTTAGCTAAAGGCAATATCGGTATAAATGGTGTTCTCGGGTTGAGAGGAACAAAAATTGGGATTTTAAAGTGGAGGGGATTTAAAGAGTTCAATGGGGTTCAGGTAAGGGTTAGAAGGGTAAGGCTACATTCCTGCTATTACTTGAACATTCCTAAATTGAATTACAATTTAATCTATGTGTATTCTGAAATCACATTTTAATATATCATTACATTCCTACCATTTGCAGCTATTTGTTTTATCTAGATGTTTCTAACTCTGTCTATACTAAATGGATAAAGTTTCCATAATTAAATTCCCTTCTAACCCAATAGAAAGTCAAGGCGCTCATAAACGGGCTACTTTATCGGCAATTTGTAGATACAATCTTGTAGTCGACAAGTTATGTTTCATATTATACGACAAATAAATTGGATGAAAAAAATGTAGTGCTAAATACATTAGTAACAGTCATTAAATGTTTTTTGATATCTATTTAAATGTCAAATCATTGATTTATTTTGTAACCATTGTTATTATTTTCTATAATAAGTTAAATTAGAAAATTAAATACTTAAAATATTACTCAAAAAGAAAACTATTTTCGAAGGTCTCCTAAGTATTCTTTTTGGAGCCAAAATTGTAGAGAAGTTCGTATACGTTTATATGCAAAATTCATATTGTCAGGTATTTAATCAATACAATCCAATACAGTCCGTTTATGAACAACCTGAATTATGTTCTAAGTGGAAGGTGCTCGGTGTTCAAATGATGTTAGAGTCAATGGAAAAAGAGAAGCAGAATAAGGTCTGAGAAAGAAAGCTGGGGTTTGTAAGATCGAAAAAGATGTTTTCTTGAGAAGTTAAGGAGACATACGGACGGGTAGAAAAATTCAACCTGAGATTTAATATGTACTTGGGTGAGTACACGTCAAGTCGGGATGAGAACGTGCCTGTTTTCGCATTCCATTCGTATCCCAATAGACCGCAGGACTCCGCTGGGTTTTAGTGGGAATTCCCCATTTTTGGAGATTTTTGGATTTGGAGTCCCACATACCCGACCGTAGAATGCACAGTTCTGAATGTGCACTTTACGTTCGGGATACATTAAACCATTTCCCAACGTTAAAAAGTACATGTCAAGTTATTTCAATGTCTAAATGTTATATTGCTATATAACATTTCGACATAATACAACATATCAAAAACATTTGTTTTTGGATTATTTATACACGTGAAAATATATAACTATGTTTTGTTACATATTTAGTAATTACCGACACAATTTAAAATATCATAATTAAGTATATAAATAATTTATATGTATTAGCCTAATTTTGAGGTCTTCTTTTCTTATTAAGGCCTTTAGAGGCTTAAAAATGACACGACATTATTAAAAATATCATAAATTGACAGGGCCTTAATTTTAAAATACATTTTAGCCCACACTTGGTTACTTGGTTTCCAATGGCCACCTTCAAACCCTTATCAGCCATGACAGCTGACCATTGTAAATTATCACTACAGTCAGGAATCTGGGGAGCATTTTAACATTGAGCCTTTTCCAAGTTTAAGAAATTGAAGAACGCATTGCAAATGGTTATGATGAAAAATTTCAATAGAAAATTCAACACATTTTTACCCCCGCCGGTGCCGCCCCTAGCGGATTTTTTTAAAAAGGCAAATTGATTACTAACAAGTTAATTTTTCGTGAGTAACATCATGTTAATGAGACGCTCAACTCTAATATTTACGAAAATTCTTGATTCTGGTAGCTAGCTGGGTAACAAAAATCTTCCGAGCGTAGGTACGAGATAACGTACCGCGCAATTTGTAGGACAATGTCAAGTTGTATAATTATTAATATTAATTAAACAATACTAAAAAAACAGGTACATTTTATTTTACTGTTGCTTAATTAATAGTTATACAACTTAACAGCCACACTGTCCTAAAAATGCGTGGTAAATTATCTCGTTCATACGCTCAGAATTTTTTATTACCTAGTAACCCTGTTAGCTACCAGAATCAAGAATTTTCGTAAACATAAAAGTTGAGCGTCTCATCAAGATGAAGCTATTCACGGAAAAATAACTTTATAATAATCAATTGTAAAAATGTTTCCCAGATTCCTGGACTAATAATTCCCAAAGCCAAATCGATTTCTTGGTATAGATTGACTATACCATTTTAGTCCCATCAAATTTAGTAAAAAAAGGTGTAAAACTCACAGCCCCATATTCATAAACCTGGATTGAGATTTTAACCTCAATTTTCTTCAAATTAAAGTGGACCTAATCACTACAGTTTAAAGTTCACTTTACTTTAAAGAAGTTTGAGGTTTTAATCCCTGTTTATAAATAAGACAATAAGGTTGTAGAATATAATAGTTAAAACCCGTCCGCATAGTCAGTGTAAAAGATAAAACCATGCAAGCAATATCTTAAATCTATTTTAGACAATATTTTCAAGGTCTATGGTCTATCAGTGGTCGACAACCTTTTATAAATTTTTCATACATTTTTGATTTTTTGTGTGTTTCATTTCGCTTTCCTGGAATCTTTTTGACAATGACTTTGTGATGGCCACACCTTTGTCATTTGAAAGTCACCTATGAAATTTGGTAAAAATGTAGTTTTTATTGAGTAAAAAAAAATTGTTGCGAGTTGAAGTTAACAGTTCTAAAAATTTAGATTATTTTCTCATTACTCAGGAAAGCTGACGTCATAAACGTCATTTGTAAAGGACGTCATAAAGCTTTCCTGAGAGTCACACAAAAACCAGGATTCTATAAAGACGTACCTACCATGCTAACAGCTTGTTTAGCTGTGGATACGATATTAAACTGTTGGGATCTACCCTAGACGTCAAAGTTGACCGTGGAGGATGCCAACCTAAATGCGGCCTCTGAGTTATCGAACTACTGAGGCCTAGAGCTTACTGATCATCTCTCTCGCTTCTACGTGTTAGTTTTTATTTTGACTATAACATTACAAAAAAGATCGGTTTTAATTAGCCGAGCCATCATATATGATAATAAAGCCACAGTGGCAAAGTCTAAATGTCCTACATCACAAAGCCAGAAGTTTATTGCATCCATAGTTTTGTACGCAGTTATTCGTTCACTAACGTTAGTGTACCGAAGGTTGCCGACCACTGGTATAAGTAATTCGTTTGGTTCAAACAGCGCGCTCAATAGTCGTCAAGATCGACGTCGTCCAACGGTTCGTCTAACTGTAGCGATTGGAAGTCCACCTTATAGCGCAATATACCTATATTTACAAGTCCGTTAGAGTATCCAACGGTGTCCGAAGCAGCGGGGAACAAAAGGAAAACATTACAAATTAGTAACAGATATTGTATTTTTGTTTTGGTATGCTGGGAATAATTTTGAAAAATAAATATTGGGAAGTAATTTATAAATTTTTTGCGTATACCGAGTAAATCAATAAAAGGTTATTTTTAATACTATTATGTAAAAATGTTTATAGCCTCTGACATTATTGTATAGCCAATCAAGAAAGGCAAAGCTTAGGAATAGGCGTGCTATAAATTGCTGCATTTAACAATGTCTAATTCACGGCTAAAAGGATCTATGATCTATAGATCATACTTTGTTGTAAAAAAACGAGTGATATAGACTACGCGACTGAAATAAAACTTCTTTAGCTCTCTCTCTGAAAGTCCGTTCGCCTCTTCCGATTACAATTCTCGTAACGCATTCACCAACTTACTCAGGCTTACTCCCCAAGATACCTGGGCGTGCAAAGAACACATTCTAAAAGTGTTGCCATCAACCTGAGGCGGGTGTTCACATATGCCTTTACACTGGCAAACTGTGTGCCTAGTGGGAGTTTTCAATGTTTTCATACTGCGATGCGTTACAACTATTTACTAGTATTGCGTTAACGTAAACGTAAATTGAGCATGACTAAATGTGTAAATGTGCAATGTGTCAATGCAAATATTTTCTATCATAGGGTATATATTTCGTATGCCGGACCTCATACTAAGACGAACTGACGAAACCTATACTATTATAGCTTGGCGACTTCGTTCGTAACAGTCCCGATGATCCGCGCGAGCCGGGGGACGTGTAGCGATGAATGAAAAACCTCATTGATGCACCTCACTTCCCCGCATGCACGATTTCACACCCACGCACACTTGCCTTTAAAGCCTTTGTCAAATGTTATTCTCTCGCGGCTTAGGAACGTATTTCTCGAGAATGAGGATCTTATACCTTACTGTTATCCTAAATGGCGAGGATTTTGAGTTACCGACTATTACCTATAACATTTCGGCAAGATTTTATACTAAAAACTGCATGCATGTTTTTTTCCTTTACAGAAATAATTGAACCATTAAATAAATGTTGTTACTTGTAAAAAGACCATGTATTTATTCCACCCACAGACAGATAAAATATCTATAAGTATTTTTTAAGGTATTTTCTTTCAGTCAGAAAATACCCTAAAATAATGCTCGTTACACACTAAAATTGCATCGATTTTAGGTGTCTTGAAAATATTCTTTGTATTCAATTAATTAATTTCAAGTATATAAAATTATACTATATTTCTTAATGAGTACTGTTTACCAACAAAGAAATTAGAAATGAAAGTAGAAAACGCATGTCAATTCATAACTATTTTAAATTATGTATGGTTTATAAACTGTTATCCTACTTCCTACTATCCTACTAATATTATAAATGCGAAAGTTTGTATGGATGTTTGGATGTTTGTCTCCTCTCTTTTAACGCCGCTACTACTTTGGCAAAAATTTAGAATGGAAATGGATTTTACTCTGGATTAACACATAGGCTACTTTTTACCCCAAAAAAATCCATGGTTTCCCGAGATTTGCGAAAACTGATGATTTTGATGATATGAATGTTTGTTACTCTTTCACGCCTCGACTACTTAACCGAATTGGTTGAAATTTGGTATTGAGATATACCTTAGAGCCTTGTATAGCCTGGATTAACACATAGGCTACTTTTTATCCCGGAAAAATCCATGGTTCCCGAGGGATTTATGAATAACTAAATTCCACGCGGACGAAGTCGCGGGCGTCCGCTAGTATAAAATATATTAACCATATCTAATTGTTCTAAGCTTATTAATCAAATTTATTTTCATTAATTTAAGAACAAGTCAACAACAATAATGGGGATGATGACTAGGTTTGAATATATTGATTTTTATGATACATTCGGGTAAATAGGGTCATTGTTAACTAATTTATACATAAAAAGCAAAGATTGTCTGGATATTTGCAAAATAAATAAGATTATAAAATTTCAAAATCTACTAAAAATATTTTATCGTAATTAGATGAAAATTCATACAGTTTTAGCTTCCTTACATTAAATGTGACATTTTATAATATTTGAACTATAAACATAAACGCAGAAATAACAAAGATATTAGTAATTTTGTTTAAACACCCATACAAATCTTCATTACATTGCCTACGACGTCATTAATTCGTACCACTTTGTATGGGGCGTTTTTCAGGGATCCGCGCCAGCGCCGCAAATCTGACCCTTCAAATCCCTGTAGCTCCGCAAGTAATGATCGCAGATACCCTGTTACTTTTACAAAATTGCTTTACTATTAGCGTACTCTTAATTCATATACAATTTAAAAAACTGTCATCATCCCTATTATTAGGTGTGAAATGACTAGTGATGTATACCCTCATTTTGAATTTATTTGTTGGTAAACAGTACTCATCAAGAAAAGCTGTAGTATATTTATACTGCACAGAAAATGACGATTTTTATTTTTTTTTTGTATCTTATATTATCCATTACAACGTCATATTTACTTTTTACATAATTATTTTCTTCTAAATATCTGTTTATATGTACATACATTCAATCAGTAAGATACCTCAAAAACCATTTTTAAACAGTTTCTTTTAAATTCCTGCATCTAAAATATTGCATGATCCTTCTCCTAAACTACGTCATAGCCTAGTTAGGGGTCATTAGCATGTTTAAGGGGTTCACTACGGTATATGGTCAAAAGGGGTCAGGGGTATTAGCTTGTTTAGAGGCACCTTAGGGGTACCGTACGAGTCAATTTTATTCCCAGCACACCTCTAGCGTAAGTAAACAAAAGCTAGCGTACACTTAATCTATTTAAAAGGTATATTTGTAATTTTTTTACATTTTACACACAAATAGTTGCATCTCCGACCAATTACCTTCTATAGTACTTGGCATTATTCATTAATTATCAGCTGATGGACGTCCACTGCTGGACATAGGCTTCTTGCATGGAATTCTAAGCATAACGGTCTCGATCCACCAGCGTCCAGCGGTTTCCTGCAACCCGCTTGTTATCCTCGGTCCATGGAGGAGTCGAACAACACTGCGCTTTCAGTGCGAGGTCGCCATTCCAGCACCTTAAGACCCCCAACGTCCATCGACTCTTCGAACTATGTGGCCTGTCCATTGCCACTTCAACTTCGCGACTCGCTGAGCTATGTCAGTAACTTTGGTTCGTCTGCGGATCTCCGCATGTCTGATTCGATCACGCAGAGATACTCCTAACATAGCTCGCTCCATCGCCCGCTGCGTGACTTTGAGCCTTGTATAACACTCAAATTCACCAACAAAATTGTCATTGTTTTGAGGGAGATGCGGTAAACTCACACATCGAAAATATTTAATACCAATAAATATATCCTATGTGTATTACTACACACTACTACACACAACTATAAAATTTTAATTGAAATGCACACATGTGTAATTTCAACACAATGAAACATTGATTCTATAGATGCAGTTTGTGTGAACACGTTAGATCATGATCATATACTTTTGACAGAGGGGTAACCTGTAGCGAGGCAGGTCCTATACAAGGTAATTAGTCTGACAGTCGCACAGATACAAGAAGAGTCTTTTTTTTTACATGACCAATATCCCTCCAATTAGTGCCTCAGTAGAGCCTCAATAGCTCAACGGTAAGAGCGGTCGGAGTCATCACCGAGGGGTGGTGGTTCGATCCCCGCCCGTTGGTCTATTGTCGTACCCACTCCTAGCACAGTCTTTCCCGACTAGTTGGAGGGTAATGGAAATATTGGTCATATTTAAATTTAAAAGATGTGGCAAATATTCTTTTTTTAAAAAAAAAAAAAAAATTGGTAGGAAAGTATCTTAGGAGTGGGTATGATTATAGTTCACCGGAGATCGAACCCCGACCTCTCGTTATGAGATCGACCTGCTCACCATCGAGCTATTGAGGTTACAAAACTTAAGTGTACGCTAACTTAAAAGCTATAGAATATAAAATTAAGCACACATAACTTATACAACGCAAAGGAAATATATTTTGTTGTATTACACCAATTATTATGTTACATTTTTACCTAAATAAATATTTTTACAATACAACGAGATCACGATAAGAAAATCGCGAGAAAAGCTGAAGGTAAAAGCTAGTATATAGCATTTTTTATTTTCATTTTTATTCCGTACTGCAAAAGTAAGTTGCTCTAGAACTATCCGATTTACAGTAGAATTCATATACGTTGTAGGGGCACCCCCAGGGGATCATTCATCCGCGCTAAGTGTCACATTCTCAAAGAAATTGCGGTCAAATTCGACACTCAGCGGCTGGATGATCCCCTGGGGGTGATCCCCCCTACAACGTATATGAATTCCACTGTTATAGATCTTCTAGCCCTAGACTACAATCTCACCTGATGGTAAGTGATGATGCAATCTGAGATTGAAGCGAGCTAACTTGTTAGGAGGAGGATGAAAATCCACACCCCTTTCGGTTTCTACACGACATCGTACCAGAACGGTAAATCGCTTGGCGGTGCGTCTTTGCCGGTAGGGTGGTAACTAGCCACGGCCGAAGCCTTCCACCCAAGTAACCCATAAAGATTCCAAGTAACACAACAAGAAATGTGGACGGCTCGAACGCCACGAGTACACTAAAGCCGACCGCACGACGGACGCCTTATATCGCAAATCGTTCCCGCCAACTGATCGCTATCCCTCTCTAACTCCCCACTCTTTGCGAAACAAGCCGCGCCACCCAGCGTCGGCACGAGCCAACAACCAATCGAGCGGCGTCATATCCGTTACCCACACAGTAATTGATAAGCAAAGGTCGTTGAACTCACCGCCGATGCCGCCGAAGCCGCGCACGAACTGGCTCCCCTCCTGGCTCTTGTCGGTGATGATCTCCAGCGTGGCGCCGAACGACTTGTAGTTGTTGGCGAGCCACTCCAGCAGCGGCTGGCACTCCACCAGCTCCAGCTCCACGCCCGTCTGCGGGGGAGGCAGGGGGGTGTTAGCTTAGTTAGTGGGACCAGTCATTGTCATCCCATATCTGGACTCACTGCTGAGCTCTAGTCTTTTCTCAGCACGAGAGGGGTTAAGCCAATAGTCCACCACGCTGGCCCAATACGGATTGGCAGACTTTTGAGATGGGAGAGAATTAAGAAAATTCTCTGGTACTCACGTTTCCTCACGATGATATTTAAATTTATAAATAAAGATTTTGGTTTATATTTTTAGTTCTATGACAAAAGTTAAAACCAAAATTGTAGAGAATAATTTAAAGAACATGTCTCAATTTTGTATAGAGGCCTTTATTCAGAGTGTCAATTAAGCAGAACAAATTATTTTTATCTTAACCCGCATTTTTTAAATTAATTAAATAAAATGTATTTTTTTCATTAGCTGGCAACATTAATTATGAAATTTTATCATGGCAACTTGCTCGTAACTCGCACACTGACAGAGTGTCAGTGATCTTCGCATAGTAGCGTTCGTTTATGGCGCTTTTAAAACAATTTAAGGATTTTTTTTATTTAATGTATCTCTGTCTACGATTTAATGTTTCTTTTTAACTTGTGTCTTATTGTCATTAGACAATATTACATGACATTGACAGCTTACACCGAATATGAATTCAATTCAAGGTGTTTTATTGGCTATTTAGAACACTTTTACTGTATTGTCTATGTTTAATTTATAGACAAAAAAATATTTATCTAATTAATGCGGGTTCCAAAAATTCTGAAAATTATTTTCTCAACAGCAATTTGTATCTTCTATCTGTAAAAAATTACTATAAACCTGTTTAAAAATTATAAATAACAAAGGCCCATTTTGGGACATGTCCTTTCGTACAAAAAAATATACTTTGCACTATAGCAAAGAAATGATTTCCACTTACATCATTATCAACCCATATTTGGCTCACTGCTGAGCTCAAGTCTCTTTTCAGAATGAGATGGGTTAGGCCAATAGTCCACCACATTGGCCCAATGCGGATTGGCAGACTTCACACACGCAGAGAATTAAGAAAATTCTCAGGTTTCCTCACGACGTTTTCCTTTACCGCTTGAGACACGTGATATATAATTTCTTAAAATGCACACAACTGAAAAGTTGGAGATGCATGCCCCGGACCGGATTCGAACCCACACCCTCCAGAATCGGAGGCAGAGGTCATATCCACTGGGCTATCACGGCTCTTCAACTTACAAGAGAGGCAGAACTTACATCTTTGTCGGTGAAGTGTGACTTGTCCTTCTCCTGTTCTGGCGTCAGGTGAAGGATGGTCTCTTGGTTGGTCGCGTGGGACTTCAGCACGTATCTGAAAATATACGTATTTCTATATGAAACCCAAAGTTTTGACTCTACTTTTTCTTCCCTTTCTCATAAACTGTTAGAGCGGGGGCACACGAGCGGTGCGGCGCCGCAACGTAGTTATGTCGCAGCCATAGAAAAAGACCAAGTGTACGTTTACACGACCGGCAGCTGCTACCTAGACGGGAGCTCTCGTCTCGTCGGCAGCCAACGGGAGTGACGCCTAGACGGGAGCTCTCGTCTCGGCGGCAGCCAACGGGAGTGACGCCGGCGGTCATCGGTAGAGTTGCCGCTCGTGTAAATGAACCCTAAGACTCACCGCTGTATGTCGAGGTTCTCCCAGCAGATGAGCGTCTCCACCGCGCCGAGCTCCAGCGCGCGCAGCGTGTCGTCCACGCCGAAACAGTATTTGCCCGTGTCCTGCGAACATTTGTTCATCATCACCACATAATGACTACAACTACATTCATCATCACCACATAATGACTACAACTACATTCATCATCACCACATAATGACTACAACTACATTCATCATCACCACATAATGACTACAACTACATTCATCATCACCACATAATGACTACAACTACATTCATCATCACCACATAATGACTACAACTACATTCATCACCACATAACAATAACAAATACATTCATTATCACCACATAATGACTACAACTACATTAATCATCTCCACATAATGATTACAACTACATTCATTATCACCACATAATGACTACAACTACATTCATCACCACATAACAATAACAAATACATTCATTATCACCACATAATGACTACAACTACATTAATCATCTCCACATAATGATTACAACTACATTCATCATCACCACATAATGACTACAACTACATTCATCACCACATAACAATAACAAATACATTCATTATCACCACATAATGACTACAACTACATTAATCATCTCCACATAATGACTACAAATATATTTAACATCACCACATAATGACTACAAATGCATTCATCATCACCACATAATGACTACAAATATATTTAACATCACCCATATCTTGACTACATCTACATTCATCATCATCACCACAATAATGACTACAAATATATTTAACATCACCTCCAAATTGAGTACTACTACATTCATCATCATCACATAATGACTAAACATACATTCATCATCATCACCACATAATGACTGCAAATATATTCATATTAAAAATACATTATCGCCAAATAATGACTACAAAACATTACCATCAGCACATAGTGACTACAAATTATTTCATCACCAGTACATAAGAACATATATTAGAATATAAGAGTCCACAGACAACCAGACAGGTAATCACTTTGCTGGACCAGCAGATTTGCCAGAAACTGGACACAGGACAAAGGTGTTCATATGTGTATTGTGAACACCTTTGTCTCTATCATTTTCATTTCAAAGATTCAAAGATATTATAAGCTTGACTAATAGACAAAATATTGTCCAATCGCAAAGGAGTTGTCCCAATGAAAAAGATAGCACTACATCCGGTTGTGCTACTATTGGTTGAAATTAGTCATTTTTGTTGTTGGTAGCATATTAACACTGCAGGGCTTACAAAGGAGATTCAAACAAAAGAGATCCAACGCACCTGTGAGATCTCATCAAAGTACCGTCCAATGAGCTTCTTCTCCTGTATAAACTTCACGTTCTGCAGCGACTCCGCCGCCAGCTCGATCGCTTGGTTGAACCCGTTCTCACCACCGTACGACACGTCCACCAACTTGATGATCTTCGATTGCAGACGCTGGAACAACACGAAGGTTATATATCATCATTTACAACCCATATTTGGCACACTGTTGAGCACGAGAGGGGATCAGAATGAGAGGGGATAGCCATAGTCCACCAAGCTGGCCCAATGCGGATTGACAGACTTTACACATGTAAAGAATTAAGAAAATTTTCAGGTATGCCTGTTTCCTCATGAAGATTTACTTTCACATTTGAGAGACGTGATATACCGCAACGGTAGGAGCAGTCGAACTCATCATTGAGAGGTGGTGGTTCGATCCCCGCCCCATTGGTCTATTCGTACTCACTCCTAACACAGTCTTTCCCGATTAGTTGGAGGGGAATGAGAATGTTGCTCATATTAAAAATAATGGCAAAAATTCTTTTTTTTTTTAATATATAAGAAGGCTTTATTTATGTTTAGAATGCCCAGAACACAGATTTTACTGAGCGTTACTTGGTTAACTCGAGAACAGCTTGATTAAAATTTCTTCATGTTTCTTTTGTCAAAAACAACGGATTTTGTTTTTTTTTTATTAATAAAAACAAAGAAACCCTCGCTGAGTTTATTTTGGGCTCTTCTCGGAGCAAGGCGCATATGGAACCATCGCAACTTTAGTATTAAGTTTTCGAATTTACTTATCACCAACAAGAAGAACAGAACTTTTAAAGGTGATTGTTAACTAGTTAACTGTTAGGATTCGTTTGGAGATTTTGTGTTGTATTTCGATGTCCCTACAAAAAGGCCATGTCCATTGTCCAACTGCATCCATTAACTGATTACATACATAATCTAAAAGTAATTACAACAAACAGAAGTGGTTTTTTTTTGGTGTGTTATTAGATAGTGTTAGACTATTCTATGGCATTCTATAGAGGTATATATGCAATACCTGTTCGGGATCGTACATTTCACACAGACACAGCTCGGCCCTGAAGTGCGCCAGCTAGAAACGAGGACGCACTGCGTTATTGCGCAAGTGTAAAGTGCAGTGCACATGTGCAATGCTTGGGTTGAGAGAATTCCATTTAATATCTTGGTAGATGAAAAAATGGCTTTTATGAATTTTTACTACTGAATATTTTCATCCTATTTGTTGTTGTTTTATAGTGTTTATTTAGAAAAAAATAAAATTAAGAAAAATAAAATAATAAGTCCAACTAAAAAATTTGAAAACTGAAATCGCTTTATAGCAAGATGAGTAAGTTATTATACATACTTATACACTGGGCGAGCTTGCGGAACCTGCAAGGATAAGGTAAGGCCAGTCACAATGGGCAGACTGACCGACATGCTTGAGATTCTTCGGCAAAATTTCTTTTACCCAAAAATCTAGCTCAGTCTTGAAATGTGTGGACTCCGCGAGGATGAGGCCAGCCACATTGGGCAGATTGACCACCGCGCCCGAGCTTGTTGGGCAAAATTTATTTTGCCCAAAAAAACTTGCATTATGTACCAGAAATAGAAACACTTACCGGATCAAACATGCCAGACTAGGAGAGCTGTCTTAAAAAAAACCCTGTGAGGACAAGGCCGGCCACATTGGACAGATTAACCACTGCGCTCATTTTGTTAAGCAAAATTTCTTTTACCCAAAAATATTAGCTCAGTCTTGAAATCTGTGGATCCCGCGAGGATGACGCCAGCCACATTGGGCAGATTAACCACCGCGCCTGAGCTTCTTGGGCAAAATTTCTTTTGCCCAAAAATACTAATATAACACGTACCAGTAATACAAACACTCACCGGATCAAACATGTCGGACTGGGAGAGCTCAGTCTTGAAGTCAGCAGAACCCGAGAGAATGAGGCCGGCCACATTGGGCAGATTGACCACAGCGCTCGTGTTTTTTGGGCGAAATTTCTTTTACCAAAAATACTAGCTCAGTCTTGTAATCTGTGGACCCCGCGAGGATGAGGCCAACCACATTGGGCAAATTGACCACTGCGCCTGTGTTTCTTGGGCAAAATATTTTGCCCAAAAAAACTTGCATTATATACCAGAAATATAAACACTCACCGGATCAAACATGTCGGACTGAGAGAGCTCAGTCTTGAAGTCAGCAGAACCCGCGAGGATAAGTCCGGCCACGTTGGGTCTGTCCGCGCTGATGAACAGCTGCGTGGCCACCTCTGCCACCTTGCGCACATAGTTGTGTCGCTTCTCCATACGCAGACGCGCGAAACGCAACGCAGACTGACCACCACGCCCGTGCTTCTTGGGCAGGTCCACTGTGAACTTGTGTAGGACCTGGAAATTGGGCCATCATTGTCATTAACAACCCATATTCGGCTCACTATTAAGCACGACTGTCAGGATGAAACGGGTTAGGCTAATAGTCCACCACATTAGGCCTCTTACTTACACATAGAAAATTAGGAAAATTCACAGGTTTCCTCATGATGTTTTTCCTTCATAGTTTGAGACACGTGATATTTAATTTCTCAAAATGCACGTAACATAAAAGTTGGAGGTGCATTTATTTTTTTTATTCTTTACAAGTCAGCCCTTGACTACAATCTCACCTGATGGTAAGTGATGATGTAGGCTTAGATGGAAGCGGGCTAACTTGTTAGGAGGAGGACGAAAATCCACACTCCTTTCGGTTTCTACACGGGATCGTACCGGAACGCTAAATCGCTTGGCGGTACGTCTTTGTCGGTAAGGTGGTAACTAGCCACGGCCGAAGCCTCCGACCAGCCAGACCTGGACCAATTAAGAAAATCTCAATCTGCCCAGCCGGGGATCGAACCCAGGACCTTCGTTTTGTAAATCCACCGCGCATACCACTGCACCACGGAGGCCGTCAGTTCTTGCCTGTAAGGCATTGTTTAACAGAGGTGTGATATACTGTTTACCTAAACTGAAGGTTAAAGTCATTAGATTTGATGTATTAGGTAATTTTTGGTGTTCTTTGTATTTTAGTTGTGATAAATTTAGAACAGCAAACTTGATAAGTGAATATGATCAAACAACAAAAAAGAAACAAAATGTTCAATAGTTGTTTACTTATTCTATTGGTTTTCCATTTCTTTTTATAAGCTTAATTGCTACATTTTGGGTATACATAATTCGTCTACTTTGAAAATCATTATTACTGTGCAATGGAAGACTAGACCACATAAGAGATGGGAGGATGACCTGCCGAAAGTATAGCGAGGAAAGGCTAGAGATCGAGTAGAGTGGAAAAGTCTGGAGGAGGCCTATGTCGAAGGACAACCTGATTGCTCTGGTGTATAAATTGAGTAATAGTTTTAGGTATATCATATGTATTCAGCAGTCAGAGAATAAAGGCTATTTTTATTTTATTTTTTACTAGCGGAGTCGCTCAAGCTTCGCTTTGACTTATTAATTTATTTATTTGCACTTCTTCCCTATCCCTACCTTACACTACCATACTCCTACCCCTACCCCTACCCTACCCCTACCCTACCTCTACTCTACCCCTACCCTACCCTACCCTACAACTACCCTACCCCTACCCTATCCCTATACCATAAACCTACCCTACCACTACCCTACCCTACCCCTACCCTACCCCTACCCTACCGCTACCCTACCCCTACCCTATCCCTATACCATACCCCTACCCTACCACTACCCTATCCTAGGATTTAGGGGTTTCAAAAATAGATGTTGGCCGATTCTCAGACCTACTGAATATGCACAAAAAATTTCATCAAAATCGGTCGAGCCGTTTCGGAGGAGTTCAAGTTCGAACACCGCGACACGAGAATTTTATATATAAGATTTATTAAATGGAAGACTAACATTCCAAAGGACCACAATATAAAAGTGAATATGACCTAAGAAATGAACTAACTAAATTAAACTTGTCAGCCCACACCAAACAAACTCCTTAGTGAATGTAATTGGATGGGTGAATTGACCACTAATCAATTCGAGCTAATTCATATGCGCGTTGGCGAAGGTACAGTACAGGCGGCACTAGTACATCAAACGAAATTAAAATATACTCAACTTCCGTGTAGAATGCATGTTATTTTTTTTTTTTTTTCATTTTTTATCTATAAGTTTCAAGAGCTTTTATTATAAAAAACATGTCAGCCCCATTCTATCCTAATTAGAACGTATCAGTTACTAAATAATCGCAAATGGCAAGCTCCGTAAAGACACAACATACTCATGTATACCGTACTGTACCGTTTATCTACTGTAAATTAAAACAATCTATACTAATATTATAAAGCTAAAACTCTTCAGAGTTTGTTTGTTTGTTTGATTGAATGCGCTAATCTCAGGAACTACTGGTCCGATTTTAAAAATTCTTTCAGTGTTAGATAGCCCATTTATCGAGGAAGGCTATAGGCTATATATCATCCCCGTGTTCCTACAGGAACGGAAACCACGCGGGTGAAACCACGCGGCGTCAGATAGTTTATGGTATAACAATAAACGGTATGGTACGGTAACGAACAGTAAAAGAACAAGGTTTGTGGGGATTAAACAAAGCTTCTGCAGTATCTGTCTTAGTTGACTACTAACCTCACGCGTGTTTCCCTGCAGTGTACCAAACAGCGCTCCGTTACCATCCATAACAATGAATCCAAACTTGTTGTCATCAGCCAGCAGAGCCGTCAGGGCTTCTGTGTGGAACTTGTTGTCGCAGAGATACAGGGATGTGTTGATTGGCTTGAACGGCTCAAAGTCAATGTTGACTTTCTTCTCCTTGCCTTCCTCTGTGACTATTGTGCCGCAGTAGATGACCAGACCATTTGGTGGCACTGTAAGTAGGGATTTCATAATCAGCAAATTGTGATAAGTAATGGATATGATGACTAGGTTTGAATATATTGATTTTTGTGATACATTGGGGTAAATAAGGTCAATGTTAACTAATTTATACATAAAAAGCAAACATTGTCTGGATATTTGCAAAATAACATAGATATAAGTAATTTTGTTTGAACACCCATACGTCCCCAACGTCATTAAATCGTACAATTTTCAGGGATCCGCGGCAGCGCCGCAAATATGACACTTTAAATCCCTGTAGCTACGAAAGTGATGATCGCAGATACCCTGTTCCTTTTACAAAATTGCTTTACTATTAGCATACTCCTAATTTACATACAATTTATAAAACTGTCATCATCCCTATTACTTGTAGGGTTATTCTTTAAAAATGTTTTTATAGCTTGTCAGTGTGAGCTTCGAATTTGTCTACATCTCTCTCTATCTTTAATTTATGTTATAGAGAGATAGAGAGTTATACATACGCGCTACAGATTGTGATTTAAACTTATTACATTTTTTTGAAAAATTCAGATGGATATTTGTAACACCAGAATCTCTGAAAAGATCTGGATGAAATTTGGCACAGAATTTTTGAGTTGGTCACACAATTTGATTTTCAGGCAATATAAGAGCACAAAAAACAATTCTTGAAATATCTCCCTGTATGACACTAAAACAGAAAAAAGTGACTATGTTACTAGTATGTGTGAATGCACATTAGTTTAATGAAATTGAGAGAGAACAAATTGAGTCGTCGTCGTCGTCATCAACCCATATTCGGCTCACTGCTGAGCTCGAGTCTCCTCTCAGAATGAGAGGGGTTAGGCCAATAGTCCACCACGCTGGCCCAATGCGGATTGGCAGACTTCACACACGCAGAGAATTAAGATAATTCACTGGTATGCAGGTTTCCTCACGATGTTTTCCTTCACCGATTGAGACACGTGATATTTAATTTCTTAAAATGCACACAACTGAGAAGTTGGAGGTGCATGCCCCGGACCGGATTCGAACCCACACCCTCAAATTGAGTACTGACGAGTAAATAAAGAATTTAACCAAAAATAGACATGAATCAAGAATAAAGAGCGAATGTGGCCTAGAACGAATATAAAAAATATGTTACAGATTAGTTTTTTTTTTTTTTTTTTTTTTCAGATTAGTGTGCATTTCAAATGAGAATCAATATTGACGTATTTATTTAATTTGTCCATGTGATGTTTTTCAAATTGACTTTCTTTTTGTACAGAATGTTGAATTTTTTTTTTTATTTCATTACTATTGTGCAATCAGCTGCAACAGCTTTAAGCAAATTGCTTGTGGGTACTACATGGCCTGTGTAGCTGACCTTCCGTTGAAGGCCATGGTAATTTAATTTATTTGTTAATTTTTGTATTTCATTTGTACATTCTTATTATTTTGATTTTTTTTACCGGAGATCCCATATGTAGGCGTGAATGTTATAATATCCTACTAATATTATAAACGAAAAAGTTTGTATGGATGGAAAATGGTAGCTTGAAAAAATCCATGGTTTTTGCAAAATTTGAGAAAAACAAAATTCCTCGTGGACAAAGTCGGGGGAGTCCAGTTGTTTAAATATATTTTTTACCTTTAGTGTACAACTTGAGTCGGTGTTGTACAGATGTGATGGCTCCCAAGACGGACAGTCGGTTGACTCTGGACTTGATGTTGGATGCTGTGCCAAATTCATCAGCCAACATCTTTGACACCCTGGATATCTGATCCTTGGGTGGGATGATCAGGGATATCATCGATGTTCCATTCCTGTAAGAAACATTTTTTTTTGTAAATTATCATTTTGTTTATTCAACATCCAATACTCTAAATGTGACTTATTCCAATAATTTTACACTAATAGATAATATGAACTAACACATCGAAACTGAAGTTAAATTTGATTGTTTGTTTTAATATACTATTTGTGTGTTTTAATTTAATTTAATTTGTAGTAAATAGTTTGTAATATTTTTTAATTTTTAGAATTAAGATATATATTGTAGTTAGATAACATGAACTATGTATTATATTTTTTTAAATATTGTAAACGTTGTGAAGATCTGTAATAAGTTGAACATTCACCATTGGGCACAACATATGTAATCTATATGTATACACGATACATTGTTCTGCTGTTGGTCTTCCTAAATAAATAAATAAATAAATACTGGAACACTAAATCACTTGGCAGTACGTCTTTGCCTAAAGGTAAGATGTTATAGGTCAATGGAAAATATAACATGTTGTGACAAATGCAGCCCATGTTCATTGGCCGCTGTGGCTTTTGAATGGAGAATTTTTTCTTCAATTTAAACAAAAAAATCAATCTCTATATAGGTAATATTAGAAAATATTACCTATATAGAGATAAAAATGTAGTAGTAAAAATCTAGACTATGGGCTAAACCCTGAAATAAATGGTTTATATCTATACTAATATTATAAAGCTGAAGAGTTAGTTTGTTTGAATGAATGCGCTAATCTCAGGAACTACTTTCACTGAAAAATTCTTTCAGTGTTAGGTAACCCATTTATCGAGGAAGGCTATAGGCTTTATATTCCTACGGAAACGGGAACGGGAACCACGAGGGGGAACCGTACAGCTTCAGCTAGTTTAAATATATTACTCAGGTCTCGGGCTTACACCTCATTACAAACATGGCTGATGGAAAGCATGGGTGAGGTCTTGGATGGCATGTTTAGCGGTCATTGCGTTGTCTTGCAAAACTAAAATACTGCTGAACACTAATCATGATTACACTGTTTTGTTTGTTTATCATCCTATAGTCAGATCGGGTAGGTATTTTAAACAATGTAAATAAACAAAAACATATGATTCAGGGGTGCTCAACATTTTACTAAAGCATTATTCACGTATATTGTCATGAAATAAAACTTCCTTTGATAGACAATTTTTTTTATATTTTATGTTCCTATAAACTGTTATTTATCGAACAGATAATGTTTCACTTATATTTAGGGTTCCGTGGTCAATAAAGAACCCTTATAGTTTGTTTTTTTATTATGTATAAGCAAGCACCGCTTAGCTGTACGCTAGATTGTAAGCTATGAGGCAGTCTTTGGTAGAACGCGCTTGCCTAGAAGATGCCTATTCACTCTTGACTTGAAGATACCCATACCCATGTCCGTCTGTCCTTCTATCTGTAACTCAATTACTAATAGAAAACTGTAGCTTGACTATGAAAATTATGTACGCGATTATAGGCGTAAATTAAAAACTTGACAAGTAGTTTTTACTCGTTTTCTCGTAGTGTGGGTTATTGTTAGATATACGTTTTTATGTAGAATTTGATGAGTTTGTTAAGACACTACTTTTCAATTTAGGCCTCTATTTGTAAAATATTAAGATTTAAAGTGCTAATTTAATTTCGTACTAAACTAAATAAAATTAAAAACAGTAAACGAACAACAAATAACAATAATAAACAATAACAACGAAACAAGAACAAAACGAAATAACAAAAATTATAAGGGAAGAAAATACGCACAACAAACTGGATTTAGTTAACGAATACTGTGAAGTAGGAGTATTAGTCACAGACAAAAAATAAAGTAGTGTTCTGTGCTGTGAAGTGTGAACTGTCAAATCTCAAATCTTCTTTCACTTAATACAAAATCAAAAAATTAATCATAGTTTAAGGTAATTCTGCAATAAATGAAAATATTTTATTCACATTATAATAAAAGAAAACATCATTTGAATTACAACTTCTTTCTTCTTTTGATATGATAATACGATAATACGATTTATAAAATTAATTAAAGCTCTTATTTAATTTTATAAATGCATATTAATACCCATAAAACTCAATCTTTGTTTTTCAAAATGGTTTGTGACTCATGTCTGCTTGGGGTATTTAAGGTTCTTTTTATGTCGTTTGTGTTGTATTTCTGCAAACTCTATTTAATTAACATAGAGGAATTAGACATGGAAATGCATCGCACCCAAATGCAGCAACAAAATTGTCTGTCGTTTTTAGAGGGGGACGAGGTAAACTCACACATCGAAAAAATTTAACAAGAATAAATAATAATTATAATCTGTACACAGAATATTCAATTAATGGATCAATGTTTTGCTGTTCGTTCGTTCGTTAGAAGAATAGAATCGATTTTTCTTTTATATATTGTTTTAATTTATTATTAATTATAATTATGTTTTTGACGACCTCCGTGGCGCAGTAGTATGCGCGGTGGATTTACAAGACGGAGGTCCTGGGTTGGATTCCCGGCTGGGCCGATTGAGGTTTTCTTAATTGGTTCAGGTCTGGCTTGTAGAAGGCTTCGACCGCTAAGGCGTACCGACAAGCGATTTAGCGTTCCGGTACGATGTCGTGTAGAAACTGAAAGGGGTGTGGATTTTCATCCTCCTCCTAACAAGTTAGCCCGCTTCGATCTTAGATTGCATCATCAGTTACTGACTGAACATCAGTTACTGAGTGAGACTGAAATCAAGGGCTACCATGTAAAGAATAACAAACATAAAATAGAAATATTTTCAAATTAAACGTCACGTCATCTTTTAGTGAATTAGAAGTTGTTGACCGTTTTTCATACCATTGACTGACTGACTACTTACAACACAAACCGGAATTATTAGGGAGCTTTTTAGACGACGAAAACGATTACAACAATGAAACATCGATACAATCGATAACGCGTTAGATCGTTGGTTGTTTGACAGAGAGGTAACGTCTTGCGGGGCAGGTCTTTCTATAATTGGTCCGTGATAATTAATTTGTTGTATGTGAATCCGGACTCAAAAGGGCTAGAACCCAGAGCCGTAAAGCTTATTATTAAAAATAAAATGTACGTGAATCGAAACGAAAAGTGTCGCTTAAAAGAACCTTTTTGAGTAGTATTATTGTTGTGTAAAAAACCTAAAGTTGTGGACTATAATAGTGTATTGAATTTAAAAAAAAATATCAAAGAGAACTGCAAATACGTCATTAGAGTCCAAAATTGCTTGAATGCTTTCCATATGTATGAGTCACAGTCTAGTGCAGAGAAGTTCACCATTCGTAAATCGAACACGAAAAAAAAACAATGATGGATTTCTCATTCTAACAATGCGCATTTCCAACGCCACCACGTTCTAACGAGGTTACTTTTCGCGCATACGTCTTGCGCACGAAACCAGCGTGGAAATGACGCAGGCCAGTTGGCAATTTCACCCAATCATATGGCCAAAAAACTCGCGCCGTCACTTTTGCAATCTCACATGTACTTTGCATATAAATACCGCATCAAAAACTCACCCTCTGGCCATCTCCAAGCTCTTGATCAGCTTCTTGATCTTCCATATCTCTACGTTGCGATCAGCGGACGATTCTTCAGACATTTTCGATCGTTTACACAATTATTTAACCAACAAAAAAAACTTTCCGAAAAACGGCAAATAAAACGTTTATTTATCTAAAACACACCACTAAACTTTTATACTATGAAAAAAGGGGGACTGGAGCCCGGCACTGGGTTCAAACTGCTCAAAACCAGATTGAACCGGACGGTCGAGACACCTCACGACTTTGTTCACACACTTTCTAGTTCACATTTACTTTGAAACTCTCACTCGTACTTTTCTTCTCGTTCGGGGATTCTTGGATTTCTTCTTAATTCGGTTACCCCTAAGCATGTGGGATGCAAAATTCAGACATTAGAAACTAAAAAGATGACGTGAACGTGTAACCAAGCGATCGAACAAACGCGGAACGCCAGTCGCCACCCAGTGTTACCAACTCCCCAAAATATTTATCCCTAAAGTTTGTGTCAAAAACCCCTAAAATCGCCTTAATTATTGAGTTGTCCCCCTAAAAAATATTAATTCATAATAATTTAGAAATAATATGCTGTAATATGTTTCAAAAGTCTATATTTAATACAGGCAAAATATTACGTTTCTATCTGAAGATTCAGATTTTTTGAAATCATACATGTTGACAATGAATAAATTTAACATTTTTTTTTATTCGATGAAAATTGCCGCCAGTTGCAGAGTGGTTGTAGAATAACGTATTATATGTCGTTATAAGTCGCTTGGTCAAGAAAGAAATTAAAATTATCATCAATTAAAAATATTAAAGAGTCAAAATATCCCTGAAAATACCCCTAAAAATTTCAGACCCCTAAAAAAATCCCATTTCACTTATTTGCCCCCTAAATCTGGGGGGAAAACCCCTAAGTTGGGAACCCTGTCGCCACCGCACTCGTCGATCGAGGAAATGAAAGAAAATTTCAAGGCTTGCCAGCTAGAAAAATTAATAAAGTGCTTTCACGCTAATAATTAAAATATCTACCACTTACCAAATTGATGTTTAATGTTTAATTTAATTTTGATTCATTTATCATTTGCCGTACAAGTAACTTTTTGTCTTCGACCAAAGTCTAAATAGTCAAAGCTTTTTGTACATCCATTATTAAGAAAATAAAAAGTGTTCGTATTTATTTTTTTTAGTTATTAGCCGAGTCTTCAAGACAGACCTTTTAAAAAAACAATATTCATTTATTTTTGGCTAGCTCAGTTTACCTTTTATTTTAAATTTAAGTTAATTCAGACAATGTCATTCCTGACTTAAATACATTTTAGATAAAATAAAATTGGTACGCTTTTTAATAATATGTCTTATCAGTATTATAGACGTGATATTATATACATTTATTTGTAATTATCTTTTCACAACCTTTCATTAATTGATACCATTATTGTTATTGTAAGAAAAAAACAAACAAACTTTTCAACTTTTTTTCGTTTAAAATTATAAACACAAGTGTATAGGAAAATATTATTATAGTGTTATGAATTATTTAGAAGATAAAAATGCTTGGTATTGAATACGATTATGTAGGCACTTGGTTCTAGATTTTGTGAAATGGTGATAAACAAAAAATATATACCCTAGCTGAGTTTGTTGTGGGCACCGAGGCTAGTTTCACACCCTTATTATTTTGATTTTAAGTTTTCGACCAATTATCAATGAAATTTGAATTTCGTTGGTGAATTTAGGTGCAATACAACTCCATATGTAATTGTTGCTCTATCCTTAATATAATTAATAAAACTAATGCAGTAGAATAAACATCAATATCAGTTATACCTATAGATGTAAGGCCGGTTTAAAACCAAATTAACCATTCCATTTAAAACAAAAAAAACCGTTTAAAACCCAAAAAAAAACATATTTTTTCAGTTTTAAACTATAATATGTGTTTATGACTTCGTATTATTTCATTATAACTACATTTTCTTGATTGTATCTAGGTAGGGAGTAGGGATACAATGGAGTACCTACCTAAAAAATTGAAACATTTTTTTATGTGCTTAGTATATGAAATATAGGTAGGTAGGTATATCACATATACCTAAACTTACTTATCTAAAATCTATTGAAAAAACTCTGTGTTGGTAAATAGTAAATGATTTTTTTTTTCGGTATAAAGCGATGCTAATCAAATTGTATCGGTTTAAAACCAAACTCACACTTTTGCACTCTCGTTTAGGTTAGTCGCCTAGATTCGACGAAACGTGAACGGAGTAATAATTTCTTCTAAAATCTAAGTAGTGTGTGCGTGATATATATAATTTAATTAATATGTATAGTTTGGTATACTCCATAATATGTAGATACATAGGTTACGTGTACTGGGTGATATAGGCAGGTAGGTATTTTTTATTGATTTTTAACTACCTAATTAAAACGAAATACGATGTTAGATGACCACAATTTCTGCTTGATGAAGTATAAAACACATTTAATTTACTTTCGTGGTCGACTTTTAAGCCGTTTAATATGGTTTAAAACTGCAGAATTTTATTTAAAACGTTTAAATCGGTTTATTTACATCTATAGATATACCATATACAATCAATATTAAAAAATATTGATATCGTTTTGGGAATAAAATTAATACATTTTTAGAATCGCTTATATAGCATCATATGGAATCATAGATGTATTAAAGAATAGTTTTATTAAAGAAAAACCGTTAATTTTTGTCTGCTGTTTTCCTCATTCTTCATCATCATCATTCTTGACGGCCTCCGAGGCGCAGTGGTATGCGAGGTGGATTTACAAGACGGAGGTCCTGGGTTCGATTCCCGGCTGGGCCGATTGAGGTTTTCTTGATTGGTCCGGGTCTGGCTGATGGGAGGCTTCGGCCGTGGCTATTTACCACCCTACCGGCTAAGACATACCGCCAAACGATTTAGCGTTCGTGTAGAAACCGTAAAAAAAGTCATCAGTCCAGGACATAGGCACTTTGTAGGGACTTCCAAACATCACGATACTGAGCGATTTGCATCCAGCGAATACCTACGACGCGCTTGATGTCGTCAGTCCACCTGGTGAGGGGTCGACCAACACTGCGCTTTCTAATGCGGAGTCGCCATTCCAGCACCTTGGGACCCCAACGGCCATCGGCTCTTCGAACTATGTGCCCCGCCCATTGCCACTTCAGCTTCGCGACACGTTGAACTATGTCGGTGACTTTAGTTCTTCTGCTGATTTCCTCATTTCTGATTCGATCACGCAGAGAAACTCCTAGCATAACTCGTTCCATCGCCCGCTGTGTGACTCTGAGTTTTCTTATCGTTAACAACCAAATCTCGGACCCTTAAGTCATCACTGGCAACACGCACTGTTCGAAGACTTTTGTCTTCAGGCACTGAGGAATTTCGGATGAAAAGATATTGCGAAGTTTCCCGAATGCCATTTTTCATTCTTCATATCCATAGATCCCAAACTAGATCTTTTAGTAAACTAGAAATTGTTGACCGTTTATTATGCCATTTTAATACACAATCTGGTGTTTTTAGAGAGATATTTATACGACGAAAACGATTATGACAATTAAACATCGATTCTATAGAATCAGTTTTTATAAACGCGTTGGATCGGACTTCGCTAGCGTCGGCCTAGGTTGACCCACGTGCGGTGTATATTTTGAGTGTTTTTTTTTGGTGAAAAGTAGCCGATTTTTTGTTTTACTAACATATTTTGGTGGTGGTAAGTTCTAAGTAGTAAGACCCGTAGGCATGGAGGTGGATCCGCCGCCTCGAAAGCCCCCAGACCCCGGCGGTTCAGAAACAGCACATGGTGCTAGCAGAAAACGTCCTGTCGAAGATGACAGGCCGTCAAATGATAGTGGAAAAAAAACTTCCCCTGATCTAACCCAATCTTCCTTCCAAACCGTTTTTACCCACCCATCCTTTGCAGATGGTCCCAAAGAATACGACAATAATAACGACAAAGGCCCATATATTATTCAAGTTTCCAGGGAAACCTTAGACCCATCTGCGGGTACTTCTATTCGTGCACTTAAATTTGGACAGTTCTTACATAAAAATAAGTTTACAGACATTGTTTGTGATGGAGTAAAAAATATCGGACGCAATAAAATAAGTGTGGAATTCAGTTCCGCACAGGCTGCAAACTTATTTTTGAACAGCCCAATTTTAAAACTGGCTAAATATCAAGCCACTATACCTACATATAACATTACTCGGATGGGTCTAGTCAGAGGTGTGCCCACAGAATGGCATATGGACGAGTTTGTCGATTCTCTGAAACTACCTAATGGATGTGGGGCAGTACTAAAGGCCCGCAGGTTAAACCGCAAGTCGTCCAATGAAGGAATTACTGAATGGATTCCTACGCAGTCGGTCGTAGTCACCTTTAGGGGCCAAATGCTCCCTTCTAAAATATTCTCTTTCTATTCCTCCCTTTCCGTTGAACCCTACAAATACCCCACCATCCAATGTCTTAACTGCTGCCGTTTTGGCCATATTCGCACTCAGTGCAGGTCTAAACCTAGATGTTATAGGTGTGCTCAAGCACATACCGGGGACTCTTGTGAGGTACTTAAAGATAAATCAACTTGCCTATACTGCTCAGGAAAGCACTTTGCATCTGACAAGAGCTGCCCTGAGTTCACTCGTCAGCAGGACATCAAAAGTGTAATGTCACAGGAGAGCATCTCCTATATAGAGGCTTCATCACGCTTTCCCCCTGTCCGCAGATCATTTGCAGATATAGCCTTTTCACCCTGTCCTTCATCCTCCCCTTTTCGCCCTATGAACTCTCCACGTCCAGCTAATGTTACTCCCCGCAAATCATATAGAGAGACAATCCTCCGATCCCCTCGTCCTCGAGCCCCACTAGGCAAGGGATTCGATAAAAATGCCCATGAATCCATCACAAATAACCCAACATCATCCCTCCCCAATGGTTGTGCCCTTAGGCCCAACCCAAATGATAACCTCCCATCTCAAGGGAGAATGATGGAACTACTAACCGAATTCCTAGTTAGCATTATTGCTCCATGCAGTGAACTGCCTTTACCGCCCAACGTTGCCCAAAACTTAACTGAACTGTTTAACATCCTTAAAAATGGCCCCAACAACAATACTGCAATGGAATAGCCAAAGTATTAGACCAAAGAAACATGAACTAATATCAATTATTAACCTGCATAAACCTGTCATTGTTGCCATCTCGGAAACATGGCTGAGGCCTGGTTCTCGCTTCCGGGTCCCGGGTTTCTTCTGTTTGCGGGATGACAGGAGTGACAGTCATGCAGGGAGTGCCATCTTCCTACGGCACAACCTCCCTTATTCTTCTATCCCCCTTCCTCCCCACAGTGATCAGATTAATGCTGTTGCTGTGAGATCCCTTAATATTTCCTTCTTGTCTTTGTACATCCCTCACCCTAATGCTTCCTTGATCCCTGAGATCCAATCCATCCTATCATGCCTTCCCAGCCCAACTGTTGTTATGGGTGACTTCAATGCCCACCACACTATGTGGGGGTGTTTCAGCTGTGATGGTTTTGCTCCTTTACTGATAGACATCATTGAGGATGCCAACTTGTGTATACTAAATGATGGCTCTCCGACTCGTAGAGCTTATCCATCTCAGAACCCGTCTGCAGTTGATCTGACTATTTCCTCTTCTTCTCTTGCATCCCAACTATCCTGGAGAGTTCTTCCTAGTACCTATGGTAGTGACCACTTCCCAATTATCATATCATTGAATACTAGATCTGTCCCACCTCAAAACCCTACCCCACTGCTTAAATATAGACTGAATAAAGCGAACTGGTCTGCTTATGCCCAGTCCGTTGACAATATGATGGACTCTCTTCCAGTTCTGGATCATGATAGTGATTTTTCGACTTACTACAATCAATTTATTAACTCTCTTCTGTCTTCAGCCGACTCTCACATACCTAGGAAAAAAACTTCTGCAAAAAATCAACTGCCTTCTCCACCCTGGTGGGATGAAGAATGCACTGATTTATTTAATCAAAGGACAACTGCAGAAGAAGAATATACAGCTTGTATGTCTAATGGAAACTTTATTAAGTATCAACACATAGCTGCTAAGATTAAAAGAATAGTCCCCAAAAAGAAAAAGGCTAGTTGGTCCACATTCTGTGAATCACTTAGTCCTAGATCCCCCTCCTCAGTGGTTTGGAACAACATCAGAAGATTTCGCAGATCGTTAAATCACTCTGATCCCATCTCCAATAACCCAACTGAATGGCTTAGTGCTTTTGCTGATAAAATTGCTCCCCCTTATGTTCCAACTATGGAAGATTCCACATTTCCTGCAGTAATTTCAACTACAGATAAAATGGATGCCCTCTTTTCCTTTGCAGAACTTCAAATAGCCCTTAGTGGTCTAAAAGATTCAGCCCCAGGTGAAGACGGTGTACCCTACTCTTTTTTGGTTAAATTAAATGATAAATCTAAACACTGTTTTCTTAACATGATAAATTATTTTTTTGAAAAGGGTTTTATTCCAGTTGCCTGGAAAACCCAGTTAGTTATCCCCATACTCAAATCTGGCAAAAATCCATCAGATCCTAATTCATATAGACCTATCGCACTGTCATCTACTCTAGTAAAAGTTATGGAGATCCTCCTTAAAAACAGATTGGAGTGGCTAATGGAGAGCAGAGGTATGCTGGCTCCTTCCCAGTTTGGCTTTAGGAAAGGTCTCAGTACTGCAGACAGTCTCAGCATACTCACTACAGACATTCGAACTGCCTTTGGAAGGGGAGAGTACCTAGTGGGTATATTTCTAGATATTGCTTCTGCATATGATAATGTAATTCTTCCATCACTCAGGCAAAAATTGCTCCAGCTGAGTGTACCTCCGAGGATGACTCATTTCATATGTAACCTGCTCTCTGGCAGGTCAGTGGTGTTAAAACACCAGTCCACCTTTCTTCCCCCCAGATTAGTCTGGAAGGGTCTCCCCCAAGGCTCTGTCCTCAGTCCTTTACTTTACAGCCTATATACCCACGATCTAGAATTGTCTGTAAACAACTTTTGCAACATATTACAGTATGCTGATGATATTGTCCTTTACCATAGTTCTAGCTCTGTAGACGAACTACATCTACGTCTCAACTCTGCACTTTATTACCTAAGTCAATGGCTCTCCGATCATGGTCTTTCTCTAGCAGTGGATAAATGCCAAGCAGTAGTGTTTACGAGGAAGAGATCTATCCCTACTTTTAACTTTAGTTTGGAGGAACAACCTATCAACTTGATAGACAAAGCCAAATTTCTTGGTATTATACTTGATAGAAAACTAAACGGATTCGCACATTCACAATACATTTCCAGAAAATGTGAAAAAGGTATCAATGTTCTACGGGCTGTAGCAGGAGTATGGTGGGGAGCTCACGCTTACTCCTTAAAACTATTATACAATGCGCTAGTTCGTAGTCACATTGATTACTGTTCATTTATTTTAGACCCCCTAAATAAAACTACCTCAGAACTGCTGAACAGAATTCAATATAGGTCTCTTAGAATTGTCTTAGGGGCAATGAAGTCATCCCCCACAAATGCTCTACAGGTTGAATGTGTTGATCCTCCCCTGCATCTCAGGCGACAGTATCTATGTGATAGATTTATCAGTAAAACACTTCAGCTTTCTTCCCACCCTCTATGGTCTAAATTAACCCAATTGTCAGAAGTCCTTAGACCTAGTAATCCCCCTTCATGTCTCCTTAATAGTTTTGATAAATTCAATAATCTTCCACATCCCTTGTCATCATCACCAACAAATCCTTTGTATTCAACATCATATGAAGCCCTTGTTTACAATCCTCCTGTGATTACAGATCTGGGTCTAATTAAAGAAGCCCCTGATACCAACACAAAGTTTCAAGAAATTGTTCATCAAAATTGGTCAAGTTACTTGTTCATCTATACAGATGCTTCAAAACTCTCCCCTGAAAGTTGTGTTGGGGCAGCCTGCTGGATCCCCAAATATAAAATAGTTTTGCAATTTAAATGTCCTCCAGAAACCTCAGTGTTCACAGGAGAGGCTGTTGCCTTGTTAGAGGCAATCCTGTTTGCCCGATCCCATAACATAAGACAAACTGTTATTTTTACTGACTCCCTTAGCTGCTTATATTCCATTAGGGAAAATCCTTTTAGGAGTAAGTCAAAATTTCCTATTATACTACAGATTAGGGAAGCTTTGTTCTCGTGTCATCAATTTGGTTTGTCTATATTTCTAGCATGGATACCCAGCCACTCCGGTATTTCTGGTAATGAATCTGCGGACTCTTGTGCTAAGGCAGCTGTACAACTTGGCTCATTGGAACATTTTAAAAATTATTCACATGACCTTAGTACCTTAGCAAAAAATCATTTAGACAAATCTTGGCAAACACTTTGGAACCATTCAAAAACATTTAAAGGTAAATTTTATGCCTCAATCCAACCAGACTTACCTAAGCGACCTTGGTTCTTTCTCCATAGGTATGCTGACAGATGGGTTACCTCCACAATATCCCGTCTAAGACTTGGTCATGCCTGTACACCTGTCCACTTAAACAAAATTAGAGTGAGAGATCACTCTCTGTGCGAATGTGGTTTGGACGAAGGCTCAGTTTCCCATATCCTCTTCTCTTGCCCTAAACTTCTCCACCCCCTATATGATGTTCTTCCTCCTAAATTCCCACGTCCTTTAAATGTTGAGTGTTTGTTAATGTCTGTGTTTAGTCCCTATTGTAAATTTATATGTAAATATATTCAATGTAATAACATTAAGCTGTAAATATTATGTGTATGTGCTAACAATATTAATTTTGTATTCTTTCAGAATGTGACTAACAACCACACTAACAAAAAAAAAAAAAATCCGCTATTTATAGTGTCAAAATTAAGCTGAATAATAATCAATTCTTGATTCCCAGCTTACACCGATCAACCTCTAAAAGTGTGTCTTCCTTACCACGCGACATTGGCGAAGTAAATTGTACCCAGTTGGTACAGCAGCAAGCCATAAAATCAAAAATTGAATTGAATTGAAACGCGTTGGATCGTTGATTCTTTATCTTTGACAGAAGGGTAACATCTAGCAAGTCAGGTTCTTTTCTAATTGTCTGCGCTAAGAGGGGTAACGTCTAGCGAGGCACAGTGAAGCAAATCACTATAATAATTCGTCTGAACCTTGAAGAAAATAATTGTTATTTCAACTGGCACTGTGGCACTGGCAACACAGAGTCTGAAACTGTCAGTGTCAGTTTTATAGAAAATTTCCTTTACGATCGTGATGTCCATTAGGGATGTCGGAAATGCAATAAAGTATCGATATATATTGTATCGATAATTTTTGAATATATCAATATCGATATTGATATTTTTATTTAAAAATATCGATATATCGATATATCGGTGTGATAGGAAAAAAAAATATTTGGCCTAATCTACTTCAATCATCTTACATTACTAGATAAATACTAATGAATAGACATCATTTTTAATTTTTTTAAATCAAGGACAACAATAAAAAATATTAATTATTTATTAATCAAACCAATATTTATCTGATACAGATTTAATTAGTTAGATTGTTTGAGAACTATAATCAACTCAAATGCAGGCAGAAATACGCTCGCGTTGAGGTTATAATACGGATAACAGACGGATAGTTGAAGCACAGACACTGACACTGAAATGACATTGACAGACAGAGTTGCCAACTTAAAAGCCAACTTAAGTACCAAATTAAAACGCAGTAAATCGAGTCGACCAAAGACAAAAAAAATGTAATTTGTTAGAAAATGTTAGTATAAAAAAGTATTCTTTTTTAGGATTTTTTAATTATAAAAAATATCGATTTTTATACCTTTTCAATACTTGTAATTTTATATCGATACCTCGATACATCGAAACATTAAATATCGCTCAAAAATATCGATACATTGAAAAAATAATATCGATATATCGATGTATCGATATTTTTTCGACGAGCCTAATGTCCATAATGTCCATCTTGATTTTGTTCGACCGCGTGAGGTGAAATAATATTTTATTTTCTAGTCTGTGTTTTATATTTCGAAATCCGAATTAAAACGTTTTTATATGAAAAAAGTGTGATCGTAGTACAATGGTATATTGAAGCGTAATTAATGTATTGGAGACAGCCCGCGCACATTAATTGCGGTAAAGCATGTCCACTATTAAATTCATACTAAAAGACCTCGGTGTTATGAAATTATGGAGTGTCTGGACGCGAAGATACATTGTGAGCACGGTTGTTAGGCGGTGTATACGCGATCGTAGTTTGAAAGATGTGATATTGCGTTTCAAACATACAATTTTGCGGCAACGCAGGACTTTTATGATTGCGGCTACAGCGGCGTATAAAAATCACTCTGAAACTCCTAGTTGTGATCAAGGAATCAGTGACGATGAAATGCAGGTAATTTTTTAAACAAATAAATAGGAGAAGTAGGTTTTCAATGCGACCTGTTGTAATTTTGTCATATTTGCACACTTTTTGTTTAAGTTAATGAAGATCAGCTTCTAAATGTGTGTGACCAATTTGATAAGTGTATGTTTGTATGTATGTATGTGTTTGTATATTTCAAAGACAAGTAGACATTTTTTTTTAGTTGGACTAGGTTATTCCTACTATGAAGGACCAATTGTAGTCCTTGGTGAAGCGCTTGTTGATCGTGACCTCCGCACCGGACGTAGGGCAAATGGACCCGTTAGATATGTGGCACACACAGTGGTACAGTAGCAGTTTTATCAAAATTGGTTCAGTCATCATATTATATTAACCAATTTACATGAAACTTTGTCTAATTATACATCTAAACATTCCTCATGTAGGTATACATTGGTGAAAACCACATGAAAATCTGCTCAGTGGTTTCGAGTTTATCTCAAACAGATAGACAGATTTATTATTTATGGAAGGAATGTTTAATGAGGCCAAATGGGTGATCAGTCCAGTTACAGACAGACAGATTCAATGGAGGACTTTGTTCAATAATATCTATTGATCTTATTGAACAAAGTCGGTATAGATGAGGGTTTCTCTAACTTTCGGCTACACGAACTCCTGTTAAAATTTCCAGGTTTCCTCACGATGTTATTCCTTCACTGTTTCAGACAAATGATATTTAATTTCTGAAAATGCATACAACTGAAAAGTTAGACGTTACACTCTCCGGAATCTGAGACAGAGGTTATATGCAAATTTTATTCACAGGCACTGGTGTCTGAGATGGAGAGTGTCCAGGGGCTGGCCAAGATGACACTGTACTGCACCAGCTGCGGCAAGCGACTTGTGATAGACCGGAAGCTGGCCGGAGTGAGCTACTGTGTGTTAGTATTTCTACTACTATTCACAGGCACTGGTGACAGTCTCAGAGTGGCCAAGGTCAGGCCTAGATGACACTACTGCACCATACTTGTGATTTACTGGAAGCTGGCAGCAGTGAGCTACTGTATAAATGACTAGTAGACACTGCACTGTTTCACCCGCGTGGTTCCCGTTCCCTTAGGAACAAAATATAGCCTATCTCGATAAATGGGCTATATATTATATAACACTGAAAGAATTTTTCAAATCGGACCAGTAGTTGCTGAGATTAGTGCATTCAATCAAACAAACTCTTCAGCTTTATAATATTAGTATAAATAATACAACATATAATTCTGTCTATACAATTTAACCCATACAAGGGAAGGAGGTGGGAATTAAGCACCAAACCATTTCTCCATTTGAATATATTCTCCCTTAACCATGGTACATTTTATGGATCTCAAAAATAGTTGTTATTAATAAGGGAATCTTAATATTTGAGATAATATATCAAAATTAATTTTCTCTGCTTATGTTGTTCTCTCTACCTAGCCAAATTTGGTATTCTACTAGCGGTGGCGTGCTTTTTACTAGGGTATGCATTATACATGTGAAAAATGGGAATTTCTCATATAATAAAGTTTCGTAGTGTGACCAGGGTAGGCAGGGCATTTTTGCATCTATGAGGTGCACAGACCTCCCTACTAGAGCATCTAGCTTACATATACAGACCTTGCTGCAGTTCTAGTGTGGCCAAGATTTTCAAGCTGATTTTAGAGAGCTCTCTCACCCATTTCTACTGACTTTAAACTGACCAGTGACCACATAGCCATTTTCAGTTATGTAGTTAATTTATAAGTTCATAAAATTTATTGATATTTTGCTTTAACAGATGCAAAGATCCGAAGCCTCTGGGTGATTCGTCTGAGGGCTGGGTGCCGTACATGGAGACAGATGACGTAATAATATGGCGCAAAGAGTACAAACCTGGGAAGGGTCTCTACGCTTACAAAGGTATATTATCTAAATCACTCTAAGATTTACAAGACGGAGGTCCTGGGCTCAATCCCCGGCTGGACCGGTTGACGTTTTCTTAATTGGTTCAGGTCGGGCTGGTGGGAAGCTTTGGCCGTGGCCCATTGCTAGTTACCACCTTACCAAAAAAGATGTACCACCAAGAGATTTAGCATTCCGGTATGATGTTCTGTAGAAACCGAAATTTAACCCCATTCCATCTTAGATTGCAACGTCACTTACACTCAGGTGAAAGAAAGAAGGAAAGAAAGAAGAAGATTATAGTCAAGGGCTAACTTGTAAAGAATAAAAAAAAATACTACACTACTGTAAACCTAAAGATTTACACATTACAATATATTATCATGTAAAGAGTAAAAGAAAACTCAGACCAATTACAATAGGACCTGCCTCACAAGATGTTATGGCTCTGTCAAAAGTATATGATCACAATCTTAAGCACACAAACTGCTTCTATAGAATCAATGTTGTGTTAAAATTATATATGTATGTCATCATCATCATCATATCAGCCGATAGATGTCCACTGCATTTCATTATCTTGTATTTTCTAGTGTAGCCAAAGTTAAAAGGAAAATACCCCAACAAAGTGTCACTATGTCTACAGACTGAAACATAGACAACAAAGTATGATTCAACTTTCAAGTTGACATACAAACATCAATTATGTAATATAACCTTGATTACAGTTTTATCAGCAGTTGCTATCTAATATTATATAATTCTTTGGGTAATAATCATCTTATGTGTGTTAAATATTTTGATTATGAACTGATTTTTATAATTAGCTCATCAATCAAAATGGAATAGTTTTGAATTTCAATTTCAATTTCAAAGCCTTTATTATTCCTTACATTATTACATTAAACAAGTTTTTCAATTATTAAGAGTAACAGTTTTAATTTTTATTTCTATTTTAGTATATTGTTAGTGTATCTGTTTTAAGTTTAGTATGTTAGTGAGTTACTAACAGTAACCTGTCAATATATATATAACAGTATAGTATATGTAAGACAAAATATTAATTTGTACAAACGAAAAGGAGATCTAAACCCACGTCTTACTAGACACAGGCATAAGTTAGTTATTTCTGCATATCGTCTCCAAAGAGTAAAAAAATCTTTTGTAGGTTTGGGTGTACTCTTCTATAATAAGATCCCCAAGACTGTGATGGACCTGCCAATGCATAGCTTTAAGCAATGTGTTAAAAAACATTTACTTAGTCGAGGGTACTACAACATTGATGAGTTCCTTAATGATAAAGATGCTTGGAGGCCGTTGGATCAGCTTCCACCTTCACACAGGAAGTAAAACTACAAGAAATGTAAACAGTAATTGTTATCAATTGTAAATTGTAATACTGTATGACTTTTTCAAAAGAGCAACTGTTGAGTTTCTTGCCGGTATCTTCTCAGCAGAACCTGCCTTCCAAACCGGTGGTAGAATCTTTACAAATAGTCAACTGACGACTGTCAAAAGTGCTTCTAAACTGAGCCTACTTGAAATAAATGATTTTTTGATTTGATTTTGATTAGTCTTATTTCTAATTAAAGTTAATAAGTTTTGAATTAAATCATCACAAATAAATTAAATACACCTCTGTAAAGATTGTCAAATATCTTTCATATGTGATTAGGTACTGGTAGGATTTAGTTTGCTATGTTGTTTAACTTAAAAGTGGGGGGACCACTTGCTACTAAATGGTACTACAAGAGGTAGATTGATGAGACAAAAATAAATAATACATTAAGTGATGAATCTCAATCTTATCATTCCATGGATTCCTTATGTGGATGTTTACATTATCTATACTTATAATAAATCTGTAGAGAGGTCAATTCTGTACATGAAATATATATCCAAAATAACTGTCAGTAAATTTTTTGTTTGTATGTCTGTCTGTCTGTATGTTCTTTATAGAAACAAAAACTACTTAACGGAATTTAACAAAACTTGGTACCCTTATTCTTCATACTCCTGGGCAGATTAAATAATCTTGTGTCATAATATTCCAATTATGAAATTAAAAATATATTCTAATGGCATAAATTATTCACATGGATACTGTAATAAAAATAAAATACATTAAAACACTACTCTTTTTATGGAAAGTGTGTTATAATATTACTTTTTTTACTATTATAGCACAGCAAGAGCTCCGAGTTCTTGGTCTTTTGTGCAGTGCTGGGTTCTTGGTTTTTAACATGTTTTGTTTATATCTTGTTTTTTAAATTTTCTAGTTGGTATATGTTAATTAAATAATTAATTAATTTAATTAAAATTAATTAATTAACAATTTGAACAGTACAGTAATTTGAATTGTGATGCAAATACGAGTATGAATGTACATGGCTACATGGCTGTACAGGTGTCAATCTTTGCCTGTTGGTATACCGTTAAAAAAATATCGTATTTCGTTCGTTCTTAGGCGCGGAAAATGTAGTAGTATTTAATTGTGTTAGAATCGTATTTCACGAGATTAAATAAAGTTGAGTATGAAACGTGCATAACTTGGCATTAAAACAACTGTTTCTTAATCTACTATTTCATCACGCTATGATGAATAGGAGCAGAGCAGTGAAGGAAAATGTTGTGAAAACGTTGAGAAGTTACTCCATTTTTACAGCAATACTACTGTAAAGGCATCTGCTAGTACATAATATAATACATACAATAGGTACATAACTTTTAAACCAAGTCTTCTATTAAATCCTTAACTTTTATTAATTGATGTCAATATATTTTGGACCCTTTTCCATATACTACACGATATTAATATTGTTTATATTAACTAGCGGACGGAAGTGGAATATAGTTTTTCACAAATCCCTCGGAAACCATGGATTTTTCTGGGATAATAAGTAGCCTATGTGTTAATCCAGAGCAAAATCTATTTCCATTCCAATTCCAATTTCAGCTAAATCGATTCAGTAGTTGCGGCGTTATAGAGTAACAAACATCCAAACATCCATACAAACTTTCGCGTTTATTATATTAGCAGGATTTGATATGATATACCCATATTCGGCTCACTACTGAGCTCGAGTCAAAGTTGGAGGTGCATGGCTCGGACCGGATTCGAGCCCACACCCTCTGGGATCAGAGGCAGGGGTCATATCCACTGAGCTATCACGGTGTTAATATTAAGATGTTTTCAATTGTGACGGCCGCGTGGCGCAGTGGGTAGTGACCCTGCTTTCTGCATCCACGGCCGTGGGTTCGATTCCCACAACTGGAAAATATTTGTGTTGAGCATGAGTGTTTTCCAGTGTCTGTATGTATTTATACATTATATAAGTATTTATATGTAGTATATAATTGTATATGAATATTATAATATCAACTATCTTAGCACCCATGACACAAGCTATGCTGTATGCTTACTTTGGGGCTACATAGTGATGTGTATTGTTTAATAATAATAATAATAAAAGCCTTTTATTCAGACAGTATTACAGTTAAAATTTTTATCTAGCTTAATTATTCTATTACTGACATTTTAAACATAAATATTATATTTAATTTTACACACACTTAATTATTTGTTTTGCATCAATATCCCTCTGTCTGTCTGTTTGCCACTGTTGGCAAAGGCCTCCTCCAACTTTCTCCATTTCTCTCTATCCTGTGCAGTTCTTGTCCATGTACCACCTGCCACGGCTTTGATGTCATCGGCCCATCGTCTAGATGGTCTACCTTTTATCCTTTTCTTGTGGCTTGTATACCAGTTGATTATGGATTTTGACCATTTTGCCTTCCCTCTGATTGTATGTCCACCATTTCCATTTTAAAGTTTTTATTGTTTTTGTGACATCTTTTGTTTTTGTGTGTTTCTTTATGGTCACAGTTCTTATTTTGTCTGATAGTCTTTTCCCTAACATACTCCTTCCCATAGAATTATTGTTTAAGTATATTTATTTATTTAAATTGTGTCAGTGTACGGGCGGTACAAGGAGGTGCAGGCGAGCGACTTCGCGGCGGTGCAGGTGGACGGCTCGTACCGGCGCGTGTGGGACTCGGCGGTGGCGTCGCTGGCGGTGGTGCAGACCAACGTCGGCGGCGTGCTGGGCCAGGCTGTGCTGCATTGGGAGGTGTTGTGGCCGGTGAGTACTGTGAACAGGCTGGTAGGGTGGTAACCAGCCACGGCCGAAGCCTCCCACCTTAATTAACAATTTGAACAGTACAGTAATTTAAATTGTGATGCAAATACGAGTCTGAAGACATGGCTGTACGGTATGCGCGGTGGATTTACAAAACGGAGGTCCTGGGTTCGATCCCCGGCTGGGCAGATTGAGATTTTCTTAATTTGTCCAGGTCTGGCTGGTGGGAGGCTTCAGCTGTGGCTAGTTACCACCCTACCGGCAAAGACGTACCGCCAAGCGATTTAGCGTTCCGGTACGATGCCGTGTAGAAACCGAAAGGGGTGTGGATTTTCATCCTCCTCCTAACAAGTTAGCCCGCTTCCATCTTAGACTGCATCATCACTTACCATCAGGTGAGATTGTAGTCAAGGGCTAACTTGTAAAGAAATAAAAAAAAGACTGCTTAACTTACTAATACTGTTCTACCTTCTAACTACAATATTGATCAAGAACAGCGCTGATACTATCACATGTAAACCAGGGTTCAGAAATCGTCAACTGACAAATGTCCACAGACATACAACTGAGCATAAAATAAATAAATAAAAAAAGCCTTTTATTATTTCCCATTTACATAAGGTAATTATTCTAATACTTTTTAAACAGAACAAAGTAGATAACACTTTTATACTTAGTACATTTTTTTGCATTTTGTCTTTTTGTTAATATTTTTTATGTTATTTGTATCTATTTATTTTTCTTTCTTTTTCTCTATATATTATATATATATTTCCTTAAGTTTTTAAATGAGAACCCCTCTGTAGGGTAAAGGCCTCCTCCAGATTTTTCCATGTTTCCCTATCGTTTGCTTTTGATTGCCACTCGTCTCTTACAATATCTTTGATGTCGTCGACCCATCTTCTGTAAGGCCTGCCTCTTTTCCTTTTACCCCTAGGGCCCTTCCATAGGACGACACGCTTCGTCCACCGAGCGTCCTTCGTTCTAACGACATGGCCTGTCCATTTCCATTTCACTGAAACAACTGAGCATATCGCCACCTAATTAGATACTCTAATTAATGTAAGATGGCGCTACTATCTAATCCTCCGACACATGTATAAAACATATCTTAGTTGAATCCGTTTCCACCAGTGCCAAGTTACAACAATGTCTCTGGTGGGAAAACACCCTAATGCTGGCAATACACAATAAGCCATCACTCAGACCAATAACAAAAGGACCTGCCTCGCTAGACGTTACCCTTCTGTCAAAGAATAAGATCAACGATCTAACGATGTTTATAAAAACTGTTACTATAGAATCGACTAGCGGACGCCCGCGACTTCGTCCGCGTAAATTTCGATGTCAACTTTACTACTACCCCTACCCTACCCTACCACTACCCCAACCCTACCCTACCACTACCCTAACCCTACCCTACCCAACCCCTACATCTACCCTACCCCTACCCTACCCTACCCTACCCCCACCCTACCCCTACCCTACCCCAAACCTACCACTACCTTACCTACACCCTACCCCCACCCTACCCCCATCCTACCCCTACCCTCCCCGTACCCCTATCTCACGCCTATCCTACCCCTACCCTACCACTTCCCTATCCTACCCTACCTCTACCCCTAC